>NC_047136.2:17195681-17495681 GCF_009829125.3 Periophthalmus magnuspinnatus
GAGATGAATTTGGAGCTAAATTCCATATTTGAAATTCCAACCGTGAGTATCATAGCAACCAAAGGGAGCAGGCGCTTAGCAACACTGTCAATCAAGCCTGTTGCTAACGTTAGCGGGACCGACCACGGGGAAAGAGGGCGCAATATTTGTCTGTTATTAACGTTCATATCCTAAATTACGGACAAAATAGCAAAATAAAAATACCAAGATCATGTAGACCAAAATGACAAGCCTGACAGCAGTAGTTATGGAAAGAGGGGCGACTGTTTCTCAGTATAAAGTGAATTGGAGCCAGAGTCGATGGAGTCAAGTCGGCGAGCAGGTCAGCTACGTCCATTTATATATATACATTCTATGATATTAACACATCTATTATTCTCTCCCTTCGCTGCATCTCTGTTGTCTGTGCCTGCTGCGGTCTAAGCACCAAAATTCATTCTTAATATACAGCGTTTATTGTACCTCAGTCAATTGCCTATATCTATCTTGGTCTCTGCTGGTTGAACACGCAGTGGGCCCATTATCATGCAGTCCACGGTCATTTGATGGTTCCACTCTGTGTCTCTTGCCTTTACACGCCCAGTCAGTGAATACAGACCCATTTCTCACATGGATAATTCTCTTTCATTATTAGCAGCTCAAGCATTGACACTTGGTTAATGGGAGCAGAATGTGTTGGAATGAAGGGAGAGGAGTTTGCATGTTCTCTCTGTCTGGTTGGGTTTCCTCTGGTTTCTCCCATAAACTTAAAATGGGGGTATTACTCTTCTACGGAGTTTTAATTGTTAACATGTTACATATTTGGATCAGCATGTTACCTTTTATTATTTTGAAAATCCTATATTTGCCAAAAACAACATATTAACATGTTTAATAAGTTTCGCTTTTGTTTTTGACGCTCTAAGTCTCCTCTCCCTTTGTTTCCCACATTAAGTCACTCCCCCTTCAGAGCGTTATTACATTACTATAGATGTGCGTTCCATTAATTAAACTACTTCACATCACATCAGGTTTGTTGTAGTGTATTACTGGTTTGTATCATGCTTTTGTATGTTTATGGAAATCTGTCAGAAAGGTCCAAATAGAGAGAGAGAGCGATATCCCCTCTTTAATACATGCCCAGCAAGCTAATACTCCAGCTAGGTACTCCTGACTATCTCTCTAGACATAGCATGCATTGTTTGTTTGTTTGTTTGTTTGTTTGTTTTTTTATTGTTTTTAGATTATTTTGTTATTTAATTTATTACCAACCCCACAATTTGTGTAAAACATCTTAAAATTAGAAACGGGTACAAGTGGCATTTCACCATAGCAAGTAGTGGATTTTTGTTTTATTATTGTTGAAAAATGGCTTTGTGAAATGTTTTAACTCTATATGTTTAACCTGGAGTCTGTTTAAAAAAAAATAATAATAGCCAGTAAGTGCAGAGCCATGGGTGGAGATAGGGGGTAGGTGAAAACAGACATTTTTTCAACAGACACTTTTCACACTTGAAATTTCCTATACAGGGACAATAATGTGCAATAATTTTCAAGCACTACTCTTGCAGACATTGGGACGACCGTAGCATTGTGATGATGTCATTATAATCATGCTAATGCTCGCTAAATGCTAATGCGGGCACAGGAAGCAGCTGTGCCAAAATGTGTGTGCCTACTGCAGGCTGTTAACTTTATGTCTAAACAAAGCACTGTTCTGAATGAGGTCAAAGCGATTTACTAAGCACTCACGCTTAGAACATAATATCCAAGGGCCTGGTTTTGTGGACAAGGTCATTCTAGCTCATTCACTTTGTCAGTAACATGGTGGTACATCAGGAGGTCTTCAGTCTTAAGAAACACATGCATTCTTGTTGGTTTAATCCCCTTTTAAACCTTGGGATAAGTATTTTGAATATTCTAACTTAAAATAATGTCTACATTTGGATATACTTTAAAAACTTCACCTCTTTAACCGGACCGTACAAGGTCTAAACTGGTCTGTACCAGCTCTGCAGCATGAGAAGTAGTTCTAAATTAGGGCTAACCCAAAGGACGACAGAGAGCCTTGTGTTCTTTCTTTTTTATATGTAAATCACCATGTTTATTTGGATAAGCCTTAACACGCATTTTTGGTTAATCCACCTGTCATTCAAACCCATCTGAATTCTAGGAAATAAGACCAGTTTGTATAGTATAGGAAAAAACATGCAGTAGAATGAGCCACGCCACCAGACAGGAGGCTTATAGGATCAGAAAAGAAAGTTTGATACATCACATAGTATCCAGTACTTCATCTTCCATCTCCTCCCCTCTCAATCCGTCCCCGTTCGTGTACGCTGATGAAAATCCATAATGCTTTGGTATAACATGGCTGTGTGTTTTTGCCCACAGACGGCAGCTACAAGAAGATTGGATACTACGACAGCACCAAAGGCAATCTGTCCTGGTATGGCAACGACAAATGGATCGGTGAGCGGCCTAACCCTATCCATCACTGTCCTAGCCCCTAATCTCCTGCTCCCTCTGACCTAGCACCCTCAGCCTGCACCCTACATCCTGACACTCATCCATCAACACTGAACAGATTGTGACACTACTGAAGTAGGACTACACCAGGACTAAACCAAGTCTACAGTAGGACTATACTTGGCCTAATCTCCTGCTCCGTCTGACCTAGCACCCTCAGCCCGCATTGTGTTTATTCCTTTCACCCTATAACCCTCACTCATCCATTAACACTGAACATATAACACTACAAAACCAGGTCCACATCAGGTCTAATCTAGGTTTACATTTGGTGTAATCCAGGTCTACATCAGGTCTAATCCAGGTCCACATCAAGTCTAATCTAGGTCTAAATTAGGTCTAATCTAGGTTTACATTAGGTCTAATCCAGGTCTACATCAGGTTTAATCCAGGTCCACATCAAGTCTAATCCAGGTCTACATCAGGTTTAATCCAGGTCTACATCAAGTCTAATCCAGGTCTACATTAGGTCTAAACCAGTGGATACTAGGCCTAAATTCCTGCTCCCTCTGACCTAGCACCCTCAGCCTCCACCCTGCATCCCGACATTCATCCTTCAACACCGAACATATGACATGACTAAAGTAGGACTACATCAGGACTTCAGGACTAAACCAGGTCTACAGCAGGACTATGCTAGGTTCAATCTCCTGCTCCCTTTGACCTAGCACCCTATACCCTAAACCCTACATCTCTACACATATTATGACTAAAGTAGGATTAAACCAGATCTACAGGTCTACGACTATGATAGGTCTAATCTCCTGCTCACTCCAACCCTACATCCGCCCTACATCAATCTATCATCCGACACCAGTACTAAATGAGATCTGCAGTAGGACTAAACCTGGTCTACATCAGGTCTAAACAAGGTCTACAGCAAGTCTATGGCAGGACTATACTTGGTGTAATCTCCTGCTCCCTCTGACCTAGCAACCTGTGCCTGTGTTTATTCCCTGCTGGCCTAGAGTTGAACTAAACCAGGTCTACATCAGGTCTAAACTAGGTCTTTCTTGTCTCTGATTGTTCAAAGAATCGTCTTATTATCTTATTCAGGAATTTAGCCGGTTTTATGTCCAGGGCATGTTACCATAGAGATCTACTCCAATTGAAAGTGTTCCAGTTTCATAGTAATGCTAACCCTGAAATCACCTTGCTAACTCTAATCCAGCTTTGTAGTACAAGCTCCATAATTTAAACCAGAACTCAGTATTAACATGGGTCTAAACCAGAAAACGTCGCGCTACACTACATACAGCACTAAACCAGATCTAAAATAGAACAACACCGGTACAGCTCTTTTCATTCCATTTCCTCTCCTACGCTTTACACAGCGCCCATCAATCAAAACACTCAGATTTTAGCACATCGCGGAGTTAGCAACACCTCAATGAGCATGCTAATGGTTCAGAGCGCTATTGGACCAAAGCGCCACTCGCAATCCATTTACTAATTAAACTCTGGGTAGTAACGAGAGACGCACTAAGATGCTAGCTGTCTGAATGAATAGATAAATGGATTGGCGCGTTTGACCTTGGATTTGGCGGCGCGGGCTTATTCACTTCAGTACAATACAACACTGGGAGCTGGCTTACACAAACGCCTAATTGAAAAGTGCCGTGGGATTATTTGTGTTGTGGACTATGGAAATGCAGCGTTATTGAAATTGATTGAGTTGAATACAATGCATGAATGAATAATAAGTCTCAAATGGTAAAGTAGCTGAGGGTGATGGTTTGTGAACGCAACATGTGCTTTTAAATTGAAAGAGTTTAGGTTGTTACGACAGCAATGGAATGTGGCAGAGTGGTTAGCTATGAAGTATCCAATGCAAAATCTAAATCATTTTTAAAAATGTAACCAATTTTGTATGTTTTGGTTGCCTGGAAAATTAAGAATGATATCTGTCTATATATTTCTTTATACAGATTGTTATCAGTCTGGTCCCCATGCTCTCTGTTGCGTCTTAAGCCTGGTCAAGCGTGATCGTGCAGTCAGATCCGTTTTGCTTCGCTGATTTTCTGCAAAAATTCGCAATGTTTTTCAGCCCCATGTAATTTTTTTTTTTCCTTTATTTTTTCCAATATGGATGGACACGTCTGGCCCTGATTAGTTTATCCACCTGTCAATCACGCCCATATGAAAATGGGGCTATTCACCCGACACCTGTGACCAGACTTACATCTTTGTAATGCATTGAAGAAGTGTGTATTCTGGATCCAAGGCAAATGTTTTGGTTGTCCTGTGATGTGAAATGTTGGGCTCGTAGATTTATACGCTTAAATTGCAAGAATTTAAATTAGTTCTTGATTTGGGTAGATTCATGACTGATCACCTGTGGATCTATGGACGTTTTTATCGGTTAGATTTTCCTCTTTAATTTCAACATCCTTTTTTGTACTTTATATTTCTATTTTATATTTGCTCAAATACATAGATACGGGACCTTTAAAGGAAACTGATGGCAATAGTTTTATCAACTGTATTTGTATCTTGAAGATTGTTGTGTTATGGTTGATATATATTACTGTGTATGAGGTACAAACTGATTGGGTGCTGTTTGGGGTCTCTACTACCAATTATTAAATTACATATGGTAAATGTTAAATTGTCACATTTTTACATAGTCCTTTTCCACCTAAATATAAGCAATGGCAGATGGTGTTACCAAACCATCATGTTATAATTCCATATCTCTTCACTACAACAATATGCTTGGGTTAAAAAAATATAAGATAAAAAAAAAATTCTTTACCAACAATTACGTAGCTGTCTTTTACAAGCTTCTAACGTCTAACAATAAATCCACGCTCCAGCTGAAATAAATAAATTGCAAATAAAGAAAAGTATTCAGTCAACAATTTAGCTTTTGTTGTCCCATAAATAAAGAACCAACATGTCCGCCGCAGTGATTGTCAGCTTTGCAAACATTCCCTCTCCCTCCACCTGGGTCCTCGTCTAAGTGAAGCGGAGCAGGTGGGTGAAGGGCGAGCAGCGACCTTGGCGCGTTTGTTTGGGATGCGTTCAAAGTGCCACTGTGTGATTGGATTTTCTATTACCGCAGCATAACAAGAAAAGTGAAAAGGCAAGGCGAGTGGTCAAGGATTTACTGACTCAAAGTGTAATTGTGGTTCCTTCTAGAAAAAAAATGAGACCAATTTGCAGGACGTTTTGATTCCCTATAACTCAGTCCCACAGCACATAACGTTTGGCACATAAATAAACTAAAATATAAGCTTTTTCCATCATTCATTCAGTTGTGTTTGTTGCTCTGAAATACATAGAAAAACGTATTATTGTGAGCGGACTTGCATTTCCACAAACCTGACTCCTACTTGGTCGTCTTGTCTCCATGGAAATGTTGTTCCTTTGGCTATAATATCCCACAGCCTAGTATAAAACTTGTCTATCTCCATGTTTTAACTTTCCATAATGCAGGTAACGTGTCACCTCCCAAAAGTTACATACCTGCCAATACCAAGTACCAATCCGATACCGATATAAGAATACACATAAATAAATAAAAGAATAAATAAAGAAGACAGATATTTGAGAGGAGGCTGTGGGGTCTGGAGATATAAGAACAGTGTCATTGGTCTAACAGGTATTCACACTTCAAACTTCGTCCCTGCAGCTGGATGTTTATAATCAGAAACACCTGGCTGCACTCAAGACAGTCGTGTGTGATGTCACCAGCTACTTAAAATTACAATAGCCACTGAATGCAGCACAGACGTGTATGTATTTGACGAGAAAACCTCAAATTTACTCAGTTTGCACTAAAATTCCCCCCAAAAAATGACTAGGAGCAGTAGATAATTCTATTAAAACACAATATACACAGTTTCGTATAGCAAAAAAAGTGGATTTAGTTTTCCGTTTCATTTCAAACTGCATCCCCCAACAAACATTCACCAAATCAAGCACATTAGAGACTTTCAAATATACCTTGTTTTGATCATAATGGAATATCACAACATTGCAGTTAGTTTGGTTTTTCAAATGAGCCGTGCGCAGTGCTTCAAAATCCTCCCTGTCTTTTTTCTGTGAGGGAATTAGCGTCTTCTCTCCACTTGAGCGGCCATAATTGGAAGTTTTCTGAATGTTGACAACTAAATCAATTAACAGCAACAAACAAATGCCGTATTTCCATTGTGCGACGAGCGGGCTGTCAGAGAAGCTGTGGAGCGAGGACACTTGGCTTTTGTCTCCATAACAACAAGAAGACACTAATGAATCGGACACATTGACAACCATTGTACGGATTAGACTGGGATGTTGATGACCGGCTTTACAGTAATTGTGTAAAGAAATAGCTGTCACATTAGGGCAACTGGCAGGTGAAAGCAGGTGGCTAGAACTGGATGAGAATTTATCCAAAATCCAAAACTGCAGCTGTTTCAATGGGGTGTCGGGTTTAGCCTGGTTAAATCTGGTTTAGTCCTGGTTTAGTCCTGCTTTAGTCACGGTTCAGTGCAGCTCTTGATGATGTTGCTGTAGCTTCTGTGGCTGGTTAAAGCATACGTAGAATTTGTATTTTATATTCAGTGGTGGAATGTAACGAAGTAAATGCAGTAAAGTACAGTATTTAAATAAATTGTTTAGGTATCTCTAGTTTACTTTTTACTTTTACTTCAGTACATTTGAGAGCACGTATGTACTTTGCTACATTTTGAACTGGACTGAAAAGTAAAAAGTACTTTTCATATGATTTGAGGGGTTATTTTAACATGTTCGTGGTACAATGGTTCAAGCTTCAGTTGAACAAACAAATAAACATAAACACACAAAATTCATATGTCTAATTTGATTACAATTATACAATCAGAAAGCAGAATGAGCCTCACATTAGTCTCTCATTTGGGTTGCCAGTTCCAGAGCTGAAATCCAGTAGGGTTAAACCTAAAAGGACTGAATCATCTCTACCTAAACCCCAGGACCTGCAGCCAATCATGAATCAGTGCTAGTGCAGCCTCTGCAGCTGTGAGTGAATTCTGGGGGCTGAGCTTTCACATTCGACATGGCCTGTGCATATACTGACAATGAGATAAACTTGTATGTGTCCTCTATGTGCAGGTTAAGGTGTTGACAGCCCAGGCTCAGTTGTGATTGTAATACTTTTTTTACACCAGGGCACAGGCTACATCCAGTTACTTTAAATTTGACTATAAAATGTCTCGTGTTTATGTTCAGGTAATTGATGTTTAAAGCTTTTTTTTCCAGACAAATTAGATTAAATAAGTTAATAGTAATTGATCAACGTGAGGAAAAACAAAGTGATATTTTTTGTCATACTCTCCAGATCTAATGCCTAGTCACACTCTATATTTACTTATATCAGTCTTTCACCAAATCCTCAGGGTCTAAAACTCCTCTCTAGTCTGACGGAGAACTGCATTAATACTCAAAGCCAGTAAACTTTGTGAAAAGAAAGCACATCCAAAACAACTTTGCGATGACTGTTTTGTTTTCCTTTATCCTCCAATTTGCTGTTACCCTGACAATCTGCTCTCTCCTTCCTCCGTGAGAGAATTGGCGTCTTCTCTCCACTTGAGCGGACATAATTGGAAGTTTTCTGAATGTTGACGACTAAATCAATTAACTACAGCAACAAACAAATGCCATATTTCCATTGTGTGAGGAGCGGGCTGTCAGGGGAGCTGTGCAGCGCTGACATTCGGCTTTTGTCTCCATAACAACCAGAAGACACTAATCAATCAGACACATTGACAACTATGGGTTATCTTAAAATGGCATATTGTTTTGTTTCTAATTAAAAAGCCATACCACAGTACAGATATTTTGTACAAGCAGCTCTTAACGTCGAAATATTTCCATTGTGTGATGTCGGCATGTTTTTATAAAGCATTTTGTTGTTCGAGAATCAAGAAGTGCATGGTTGGCCTTCACCGTGATAGCTGAAAGCTGTGAAAAACACTTATAAACTCATTGTGATGAATAATTAGGATGCTCAGAATGCAAAAGGTAAGCAAGGAATAACTTCAGACCACTGCAAACTGTTTGAAATGAACTAGTTCTGTTTTTCATGTTGTTAAAAATCAGGTACAGCGCCTCTACCGTATCTTCCAACATTTGATCAACTGCTCTGCGAATGCTTATTTTGTCATACTTGACCCCAGTACGTCCTACTATTCTTTTCATCTGTTAACTCCTGGTTTTTGGTGTCCACGTCTGGCACCTTTCACCTTCTTCTACCGTCCTGTCTGTCGTCCGCCATGTTTGCTGTCACCGCACCGTCCTTTCCCCCATCCTCGACTGAGCACTTGAGCTAGCTTCTTGACCCTGACAGCCCTATCCACTTGTCAACAAGTCTGCGGCCTCGGTATGGTGGAGGGTGTGGGGGGTTGTGTCCTTGCTGGAGGTCTCATCCAAAAATAGTCCCGACAGCCCGGATTAAGTCTCCTCCTTCAGACAGGGGACAGTCCGAGGATGGATTCTGGAGTGGGAGTTAAGATAAACACTGGTTTGACTTGTAAGGCTCCCAAGTCCATATAAAGAAACAGCGTCAGCTAAATCCAGTAAATATGGAAGATGACAAAAGTACAGGCCGTGTCAGCACTCAGTGGCAGAAATACGCGTTATGCAAAACAAGTTGTCTGCAAATGTGTCATCATGGCAATAAATCTATGAGGCAGAGAGCAGAATTCAGCATAAACAATATTCTTTTCCCAAAATTTTAACACCAAGGGCAAGTGACAGCGAGTAGGGATCATGTGAATGGATTTTTTGAGCCAGTTTATGATATCCAATGATTGCCCGATAACCAATATTTGTTGATGCCATATGATTTTGAAAACTCATAGCAAAAAACATACATTAAAAATTATCTTAAAGGGCCCAAATTACACTATTTTTTGGTCTATGTTGTAATGTTTCCTCATCACAAACAGACCTGGAGTTGTGTTTTGCTTCATTTACACATGTTTAACACCAAAACCCTGCATATTTAGACTGTCTTCTTCTCTGTTGCACCTTCTGATGTCACATAGTGTAAGTGCTTCATTGTCTTTTTAAACTTCAGTTGCCAATCTCCACTGCACAAAAGACAAAAAGCAGCTATTAACTTGAAAACTACTGCTTCATGACATCACAGTGTGGATCAGAGCATTTTGAGCTTTGGAGAAGGATTTGGAGACTAATAATAAAGAAATGCCCAGACATGAATGAAACTAAACACATCTCCAGGTATGTTTTTGTTCAGTTAACAACATTCTAACTTGGCTTAAAGCTCACAAGAGTTAAAAGTTACAGAGTGCACCTTTAACTTATGTGACGTTTTTATTCCCATTATGTTTTTTTTTGTTTTGTTTTGTTTGTTAAAATGTTCTAATGTCCATCTATTGTCACTCAAATATTAATTCTTAAACTAGTTTACACACAACTTGCATGTACTGATTGTAGCTTGGGTCGAACTAGCAATCTTTATCTTATGGGGGAATGCTTTACCCCTGTGGCACTGATACCACTTTGTATTTAGATTGAAAAGTTTAACAGTTGACCCAATCATATTATGCGAATTAATCGAGTGATGTACAGTGTTTTAATGATTTTGGTGGTTAAATCCAGCAGTTAAAGATGTATGATAGTTTGGCAAAAGGTGATGGAGAGGCTGAGGAGGCTCTGTTCTGCTGCTGTGGTGGAAATGGGATGGAGGAGTGTTTCACAATGAATTGTGGATTGATACCAAATATCAATATAGCGATACTGGCTGAGAAAAGTATAGATTTTCATGCAAGAAAAATATCAATACAGAATTTCATTTTTTAAATAACATTTATGTAAATTTTGGAAACACATTGTTTCTATTTTAGTTTATATTCACATATATTTACTTTTATATCAGTTCAAGAGGGGTGGAGCAAAGATAATGACACTATATTTTTTTGTTTCAGTGCATTTAGCACAAAAGTGGTATCGGTATCAGATCAATATCGCGACACTTGCTGCAGTATTGCTTGGTATCAGATGGAAATAAAAATCACTGGTATTACCTATCACTAGTGTTTTAGGTGTAATGGCTGAAAGAAGGAGGGGAGAGAGTGCATTTATTTGAATAACTTGTGATGTGATAAAACTGTGATGACTCTCCATCCGTTATTGTTTAATTCCTTCCGTCCTCTTCCCTCCTCCTCGCCTCTCCTTACTTTAGAAAACTGCTCGCAGGCTGTTTGGTCCCCTCCGTCTCCGTGACAACTCCGCCGCTGCTGCATCACCGACTGCCTGCATCTCTCCCGCATCGCCATGGTAACTGTTTCGCCATGGCAACGCACTGTCCCGATTCCAGCATCAAGGGCAGAGCTGGAGGTATTAGTGCCGGAGAATGTTTTCCCAAAGGACAGTCTACGATGCTATGCACATGTAGGCTTTGCATACATTGAATGGGACAATGTACGGAGTGGCGTTATTTTTATACAAATTACATAAGACATCATATGCAGTGTTGCTGGGATACAGATACAGCACAACTTTCTATTTGACTGTTTAACTGAGATGGGAAGGTAAAATGACTATGATTATTAAAGGACCATAATATTATTCCCTAAACAAAAAGACATATTGTGCTTATATCTGTTATAAAGGTATAATCTATGACCTATTATAATTTGCACTTTTTAAATTGAAATCTTTATCTAAAACGACTTAATTCTGACTTCCATGTTAGAAAACTGCTGTACCCAATGGGAGCTGACGTTGTTGTAAACATCATCACAAGAAAAAGCCATGCAACTGTTGGCACCTCCTCTGCATAGCTGCACATCGCACTAGTGAGTAGCAGATTTTTTTTTTCATTTGTACGAAAATAGCGATAGAATAGGAGTAGAAATGGCTTTGCTTACTGTCCCTAGAGACCAGAACTAGCCGGGTGCCGTTGTGCACAAAGCCAAGTGCATAAAACATCTTCCTTGCTTGTCTCCATGGTGACACCACCAGGCCAACTTTCTCACCTGTTAGTCTGGGTAAGAGGTTCGATTGGGAACTAAAGTTGAAACACTGTTGCAGTTTAGTTTTCATTTGGCGCAGATCACGTTCTCACCACCCTTCATCTCAAACGAACTGAACCAAGAGAAAATACAATATACCCTTCGCCTGAAGTGACACTGCAACGGAAATAGTACAGGAAATGACAGTGAAGTAGAAACCATGTTGGCCTGTTGGCCAGAGGAAAGTCCCTATCCGATCTGTTACTTGTCAACAAAAGTTACAATGCATCAGATTTTAGCGATGTTTCTATTTTGTAGTTGAATTTTACAAATATGTTGGACATATGCCCTCCACACTGGGTCATCAGGGGCGCTGTCAGAGCAGGAGACAGTTACTTCAGAAGATGTGACGGCTGCATGAACAGACGAACAAACCACAGAGTTCTGACTTTATTATCATTGTCCAGGATATAAAGACTGGGATCAAGGTAATCCATGGCTGCTAGAGCATTATATGAGAATAAATACATGTAAATGTTGTGAGGATTAGTCACAGCTCTTTACTTTATGAGCCTGTGTAACTGATTAGCCTGTCAACACCGCTGTTTTTGTAACGTGTCTCAGAAACTGTGATATATTTCTGTTTAATTATATGAAATAGCAGCGATCGTTAATTTCCTCCTCACTTTGCCCCTTGTCACTGCCTATTTTTCCTGTTTTGATTGTCATTCTGGGGTTTATTTTGTTCATGCTCAGCGCAGTACGGAAGTTTGTTGATCTTTGTTGGTCAAAAAGTGCAGTTTGGGGCAAATCTAGGCCTGTTAGTGTTCACATCACAAGCAAACTGCACTAAAGTCCGCTTTTCTTTAATGAGCACCAACTCAAACTAGTGTTTTCACACCAGCCTAAACAAACCAGACTCATGGGTGTCAGAACTCGAGTCCGCTTAAAGCGGACCAAACAGTGTAAGTGTGAAAGCTCCCGTACAGGTCAGATCTCACTCACAGTGAGAATAAAAGCTGTTTAAGGAATTTAATTGAAATAAAAACACCATCAATGAACATAGGTGAGTTTAATATCGCACTGTGGAACATTCCAAGCATACCCATAACATCTTCATGATGCAACCAAATAAGTGACGCAATGCACCATTAATTATAAATAGTAGCCATGCTAAGGCTATGTTGATTTTTGATGTAGTATGATGATAATAACCTTTCACAGCAAGATGGATTTTTGTGATATTTGTGAGTTCATAAACTGACAAGAATCCAACTTGGCGTGTTCTTGCTGGTGTGATGATGGTGTTTGGTGCACCAGCCACAGCGGAGCATTGAGGGCAAAGCAAACATGGTGACGCCGACATACTTCAGCGTATTTTGTGAAAATAGTAATTATTTAGTTCATGAAAATGTAAAGTTTTTTTTTTTATGTGTGTTTGTGAAGGAAGATGCCTGTTCTTTTCTCCCAACTGGATGTAACTACAGTTTGATTTTTTGGCTTGTTCCGCTGTTGTGATGCTTTGGCCAGTCAGATTGAAATAAGCGAGAGCCATTCCAGACTGGTATGCGCAGAACTCAATTCAGAGAGCTACATATATGAATCAGGTGTGAGTCAGGTTACGATGATATAGTCCTTTGTGTAATGATTAATCTTGACAACTAATATCAATGATCTGTCCAAATGTTTCCCGTTTGAATATTTCTAGTATAATATGATCTTTTATTATCATTACTAGACTGGTTCCTATCCCATTTAAGATTGGAAAACAACCTCCATTCTGTGTTCACAGCTGTTTTTGCCATAACTCACATAATGTAAATGCATAAATCAAATTCACGTGCTTTAGACCAGCCCATGCATCCCACATATAGATTTGATACATGTCCCTCCCACTCATAAGAATAAGGATTGCTTTAGCATGCACTGGTACATGCATGGTCGAATCCTTAAGCTGTTGCCATGGTTTTCCAGTCCTAATTATGACAAATGGCTGATGGGAGAAGGTCGCCCGGGAAAGGTTTAAACTTTTAGCACCTGAAATGCCAAGCTGCTATGAAATTGTACATGCCACGAACAGTCATTAGTGGTGACGCACTGCCTGACCTTTACTATGAGCTTTAAGGAGATGGAGTGTATATAATGATGGTGCCTTTATAATGGACATCATTAATTACGTATAAATGAGTGAGTTTGGAGTGTGCAGGTCCTCAAAACTCTTCCTACTGTTAAGCAGATAAGATAAGCAAGTGCTGTTTGGTGAATTCTAGAGGGGATAAATTATGCTAATTGTTCTTTTATGAGTTTTTAACCATGTTATAATGATGCTTTCTCATTAAAAATACCTGGAGTCGTGTTATGTTTCCTTGAGTAATCTTGTTAAGTGAGGTTTTCTCTTTCAGAACAGGTGTAATTGCAATTAGAATTCTACATACCGGTAATCAATTTAAAAGGTCATACAATCAGATCAGGAATATGTTTAAGTTGTAATGAAAATCGTTCATTGCCTTGGATTTATATTGACCTCAAGATGCCCAAAACAGTATACTTTCATTCACTCTTTAGTCGAATCAGTGGAGATAAGCTACTTCTGGTGCCACAGCTGCCCTGGGGCTGACTGATGGTAACACGGCTGCCCATCTGTGCCAACCGCTTGTTATTTATCTTCGTAAAGGAACTGTATGTAGACTGTGCTCTTAGTTTAATAAAAAAGAGCACCAAAGATATCGTTTTTGATTAATTTCTATGTATTTTTAACCCGATGACAACTGTTAACTATTAACATCTACTTTTTACCCATTTTTCCATAAAGATTGGCATTTCCAGGGCTGACATTATCAAAATGATTGTAGTGAATGTATAGGGAATTTACACAGTGGAGCACTTCCTGCGTTACCACATGACATCACAAGGTGAAACAGAGTGTTTTCTGTATGAGAGAGCCTATATGCAAGGTTTGTGTGAATGAAATAAAACAAAACACAGCTCCAGGTTTGTTTTTGATGTGGATACAACAGTCTAACATAAATCGTAAAATAGCTTAATATGGGCCCTTTAAATATTATTGGCCTATAAAATGTTAAGATGTCGTCTGAAACCCATATTATTATTAACTGCAGTTTTGGACTATGTGTGCAGGGTTTGTTTTGTTTCTTTAGGAGGATTCGAATCACCAACAATCCCTCTTCTCACCGCCCCACCGTTTAAGCTTAAAGCGATTTAATCTGGTATTTGAATAATTACTGAGCAGATGGCAGTGACATATGGTAATGAAAAGTGAAGCCTTTTTTGATATTATAAATCATTGTGGCATTTGAAGTTGCTCATCTGGGATACCTATCTTTTCTCACTGATTCCGAGTAGACTCAAGACTCCCTCTAGTGGCTCAAAAAGAGGGTTAAAAAGTGAAATAGATGTGTGAATTCTCCTGTCTCACTATAAGAAGACTGGGGGCTCAAAATGTAGAGCCATCCAGGGTTTTTAATGTAAGAAAGTCAAATTATATTTTTTTCCAGTACAGTTATATTGTAAAAGCATCTGAGCACACTCCTGTGAGACGGTTATGCATTTCTCAGCAGGCAGAACTTGCAATAACAGGGGCATGAGGGCGCCATCAGAAATCTCGCCTAAGGTGCCAAAAAGAGCTAGGGCTGACAATGGTTGTGAAAAGCACTTATTAACTCATCATGGTGAGTAATTAGGATGCTCAGAATGCATAAGGTAAGTGAGGAATAACATTTTTGTTGTGTTTATAAGACAGTAAAAATCAGGTACATCAGCTTTAATAAAGTATCTACATTTGAGACCTTAAATGAACTGTTCAGTACTTTGTCTTATTGCATATTAAACTATAGCACTGCCACAACTACTGGGAGTGGAGGGGTGTAAAGGCCAAGCTCTGAATCTCGTCAGGTGAAGAAAACTCCAGGTCCCTCTGGTCAGGACAGGTCATTACTGCCCTGCTCTTTCATCCAGAGCTCAACCTCTGAAACAGGACACAGGGGAATTAACCGGAGCAGTTGTCTAAGGATAATTTGTTAAAAGTAGTATACAATGTTGAGCAGTAACTAGTTACAAAGTAAATTATTATTGTAATCAGATTATGTCTTCTGTAATGCAGTAATGTAACAAGTTACAATTGAAAATTTAGTAATTAGATTACAGTTGCTTGCCCTAGTAACTTTTAGTTACTTTTTTCCTGTCAGTGTTTGTAATCCACAGATCTGTGTCATAAATCAGTAAAACAGATAACAGGGAGCACAGGATGTCATCTTCTGGTGTCAGACGCAGATCAGCTGTGATGATTGCTAGATGTGTGATAAATACACCTTAGATGTCACATTGAATTTAGTTGTTAACGTAAACAAAGGTCAAACTACAAAGGAAATATACATTCACAGCTTTTCTAAGTTTTTAGGAGTTGTATGTTAAAATTGTATGTGCATTTCTGATCTGGCAATGTTGCAACATCATCTTAACTTGGCAACCATTAACTTACTCATTTGTCACATTGTGGTTAAAGGTCCTATATTATACAAAATTGACTCTTGTGAGCGTTAAAACATGTTATAGTTGATTTTGTTAAGGAAACATTATAACATAGATCAGGAAATAGCGTAACGTGAGCCTTTTAACTAAACATTACATTCCCACTCATTACATTGTGCTATGAAACCCAGTTCTGATGCCACCTCCTGCTGCACCTGTGTGACTGAGCTGTGTAATGATGTGTTTAATTCTCATGTAATTGCGTTTCCACATTCCCGCTGTCGGGCAGAAGGATAGGCCCGTCGAACTGCGGGCCCCAAACGCATCACTCGGACATGTTTACCCCCCTCACGTCTATGTTTTATGTGACTAATCTTAGACATGTCACACTCATCCATCACCAGTGTAACCCAATCGCAGCAAATCATGTTTAAGGCTCAGTTCTATTCATCATGCACGCAGAAGGCCGTGTAATAAGAATCAATAGGACGTGTCACATATGAGGATAAATGTTGGCGGTTGAAAATGTCGTAGTTTACAAATTGGAGTGATTATTTTTTGTCATGATTAGTATGTGTTTTTTAAGAGTCCTATACAGTATTACGCAAAATGGATTCTCGAGAGTTTTAAGCCATGTTATAATGTTGTTACTTCATCAAAAAAATATGTTTTTGTTGTGTTTTGTTTCATTCACACATGTTTGAGTAGTCCATTATTAGTCTGCCTGTATTTCATAAGCTTAAAATGCTCTGTTCCACCTTGTGGATATCATGAAGTAGTAATTTGCAAGTTAACAGCTACTTTATACCTTTAGTTTAGTAGAGATTGGCAATTCCAAGGCTGAAATGATCCAAATGATGCGAGTGAAGGTGTATGGAGTTTAAAACGCAGTGGAGGGCTTTTTGTTTTATCACATGACATCACAAGGTGGAACAGGGAGTTTTCAATTTGAGAGAAAAGAAGAACATTATATGTGGAGTTTTTGTGCTTAACATGTGTGAATGGAACAAAACACAATTCTGGGTATGTTTTTGATGAGGAAACAACATTATAACAGATCAAAAAATAGTGTATTATGGGCTCTTTAAAGGTGCACTATGGAACTTTTCTGGTGAAAGGGTCAGAGTTTTTGCATTGACTGTTGGCATTAGACATATCATTTTGCATTCATTCAATTACATATTTTTTATCGCTCAAAAATACCTAATAGCTAACCTTTTTACTGTGAGTGGGGTCTCCTTTCCATAGATCTGATCTGAAATTTGTCTTGATAGCATCACCAGGTAAAGCAATAATCGTTGTGTATCTAATTTTTCTGTTCTGTAACTGTCTGGGGAAAATTTAATTGATAGGATGTGAAATATGGGGGTCAAAGTTCGTAGCGTTAGCAGCGTCTGTCACCTGCTTGTCTCCATGGAGATGTTATCGCATTGCCATTAATATTAAACAGTATGGCATTAAATGTGTTTCAATGGAGACAATCAGGTGACGCCATCAGACCAAGTTAGGTTGACCATTAGGATCCTAGTCCAGCTCCTTAGCATTTCACCCTTCTGCCTATAAATCTACAAAACCTATTCTCTTCATAGAACTTCAAAAATCTTTTTAAATCCTCCGGCTTTTAAGTGCATATGCCAGGTTTTTTGGTGGGATAGTACCTGTGGTAAATATTTATCATAGTTTTGTAACAGTTAAGTGGCAGTTTGTGGAAAAAAACTTGAAAAGAAAAGTACAAAAATACAGAAAGTAGCACTGAGTTCTAACACTGAATATCTCTGCCATCAACACCCCAAATTCCATCCAAAATGCAGGAACAATTTAGTCACAAGGAAGACTTTATTCTGACAGTTTAAACCTTCATCTTCATTTAACAAAATACATTTATTTTTATTTATCTTGATGACTCTAATCATAACTATTACGCAGCAGTTTTGACAAATGTTGGCTCTTGTTTTACATTATGGTTGCTAAGTGACAGTTATGGATTTACCTCTGCGTACATCACATCTGCTGCTCCTGTCCAACCAGGAAGTAAAATTAGTCCAGTGAGGTTCATCTGGTCTTCCGTTTATGTATTTTGATAAATTATTTTTTCAGACCAAGGTTTAGTTTGTTGTTATACCTGATAGTTTCGACTGCTCACTACCGTTCTTCCTCAGAGTGTTTACATGATGTTGCTGTGACGTGTCCGGTCAGGTTTTGGCGCTGTCTTTCTACCAATGGAGGCAGGACGACAGCGCCATCTGCAGTCCAAACTTCTTTAGGGCAGTATCCCAGGTGTGTGAGAGTAAAAAGGCCCCCTTCATCCCGGTTTAAAGTCCCATGGGCACATTTCTGTACTTTGATTGCATCCTTAATCCATAATGTGGTTCTCTCTTTTGCAGTGGTGAAAAATGGCTTCTGTTCTGTGTTTTGTTTCTCATGTGCACGCCTTCTGTTTCCTTCTCACATTCTGTCTCATGTTCTTTTTTTCCTGTAAACTTAACTCCTTTCCTGTAAACTGGACTTAACTCTGCTGAAATACAAGCTGTAATTCAAATTTGCTACCAATTTACATGTCTGAAAATACTCCATTTTACACCATCCTTCACATATTTTTCCCTTTCTAAAACGGCCCCCTATTGACTAACAAATCAAACCGCTCACCATGCAACACTTTTAGTCAGATCTAAAGTACGTGCTTCCTCTTAGAAACGCAATCCTGTGCTCGCTACATCCCTGACCTTATCTCAGCCATATTAACATATTCACTCCAATTCAAAATAAAAAAAAAAAGACTCAAAAAAAGAAATTGGAAAGACCTAAGTAGGCATCGCGAAATGCTCTTCTTCCACACACTTTGAGCCCGACTCGCAAATGAAATGCTAATGTAACAGAAGCTAAATCTCATTATGGAGCGCCTTCAATTTGCGCGAGTGGCAGAATATTAGTGGAGAGAGATCTGAAGAGTGCTGGGAGACAAAGTTCTGCATTGATTCATTAATTCGAGCCGTTTAATGTCACGGGAGACATGGGGGGTTGGGGTCGTCAGGAGGCACGAGGAAAAGATGTGGAAGGGGATGAACACATGCAGAGGAGGAGAGGCAAGGCAAAGGAAGTTTATTCAGCTCGTACACAGAGTAATTCAAAGTGCTTTAGTCCTGAGAGTAAGCTATAGGGCTGCGAGCTGATTGGTGCAGCAAATCACAAAAGACCGTAATATTTGAAGTACTGTAATTTCCTCCACAAGCAACAAAATATCCGGCATGAAAACTGCTAAGCCTGTTGTTAAGAGCTATTCAAACGTGTTCTGAAATGTGATTCTTGTTATTAGTTTGTCAGTTGTGTCGTGGCGACCATTTAATCAGTACATTACACCTTTGTACAACGCAAATATATAGTTAAAGCGGATCATCCAAAATCAACCCCAGAGCTTTGGCATAGTTTTTCCCCTTCTCATTAACCCTCTCAAAGTTGTGTATAGAGTGATTCGTGCATGTTTGAGTCATTTTCATTCTCCTCTTTTTAAGACGTCATCGCTCCGATTGACCCCCGTTTTCACCGCCACCGGTACATTTTTCACCGCCACCGGTACATGCCCACTGCTTTGTTTATTTTCTTACATTATGATACATATGTAACAGTGCTGCGTAGCCTTTTTGGACCCTTAAAAACGAGCTAATTGCAATGACATAACAAAAACTGACATTTTTTGCTATCGTGAATAGATTTGCTCTTTGCTGAGAGACTGAAACAAGAACTGCTAAAGAACCATATGTTGCCGAACATGTTTGTGGAGGTCTAAGACATAATTGGATATATTTTGTTTGCTTGGGACCATTTAATTGCAATGCGCTACCTGCAGCCATAACATCTTCTTAAAACATATTGCAGCCTTATTTTAAAATGGCATACTTAAATTATGTTATAGTTTTGTTGTTTCTTCATGAAAAAACATCCCTGGAGTAGTAATTTCATTTAACCATGTTTGTCTGTCTCTCTCCTCAAATGCTTGGGGGCCACTATGTCAAAAATCAGCAATTAATTGTGTTTAGTTATTTTTCTATACCTTCATAATGTTGAAATAATTGCTTGGATTAAAATGGGGGAAAAAATGGAGTGTATTTTTGGAGGGACAAAAAAAACAAGGTCATCCAAATGCGGTTAGTTTGTGGGAGACGTGTTGCCCTTCACCATTTTCACCATTCTTTTCAGACAGTTGTGGACCTTTGTAACCCCTGTCTATTCAATTCACCTCAATGACTGAGCACCTTCACAAAATTCCTTCTGTTTAAAAGACCTGTACCTGATTTTTTTCCCCTTTTCCCTTGAGCAAAATACGTCTGCCCCAGTAAATACGTATTGCATAAACATCTTCTCCTTTATTAATTCAATAGGTAGTAATTTAAGAGAAAGCCTCATACATTTATATGCAGGTGATGTTGTTATGTTTGCAAGTGCTCCCTAAGCTGATCAGATGATTTTAAAACTGTAGTGAGATTTTAATGGAATACAAAATTCCCTCAAAAATCTTAAATTATCATTGACTAGACTGCCTGAATATCTCATTTGATTATTGTGCTTTGATATGGGAACTTTTAATACAAGATCTCATGAATGTCTCAGTCTAAAAACTGGCCACACTAGAACTGAAATGGGAAAAAAGCTTGTGCTTATTTTGCTTCAAAGAAATGTAATACATTTCAAGGACATGCAAAACTGGATACATTTGCACCACTAATGTACTTTAATAATCTGGTGATAAACATTTATATTCACATCTGCACCTGTTTTTAATGTAGGTGTAATCCTTCAGTCGTCCAGGTCTGATCCATAGTGAAAGCCGAAGTTAAATCTGTCAACTGGACAAAAACGTTGTTGGAGTGAAGTCGTTTTGCTGCTCATCCAGCCGCTTCTTCAGTTCTGGCCAGATTGCTGGTGGACACTGCCTTGTATCTATCTGAAGGGAGGAGCTAACTACACTGAAACTGGAAACAGCTTTTGTTTACAGTTTCTGCATGTAGGCTCTGTCTATTGTTTTCTTTGTTCTCTTTGTTTGCTTTGGGTCTGAGGATGGAGTTATAAATTAAATAAAACATGTGTCAGGCCCCCATTCCTGTTCAAGGAAGTATTGTCTTCTCTAACAAAAATTGTTTCTTTAACTCCCCCCTGAAACCATTTCTTTTCTCTGGCTAATATCTGTACCTCACTATCTTCAAAGGAGTGGGTAGTGGCTTTGAGATGGTGATGTGTTTAATGTTTTAAATGGACCTATCTAGTTATTTGTTGGTTTTGTTGGTTTTGTTTGTATTGTTCTGTATTTTAATAGAGCACTCATGAAAAAGAAAGTCTGACACTCTCACTGGGCTCTTCCTGTATAAATAAAGATAAATAAAAATCTAAATGAATGAAATGAATCAGTTTAATGCCACACTGCGAAACATTGTGGGCAAAGCACTTATATCTAGATCTGTTTTGTAGTGCACATGTAAAATACAAGGTCACATTATACAGCCCATTGAAACACTGCCTCCTTGTGGATCACCAGACATCTTACGCCATTCCTCAGTCTAAACATAGGCTTTAGAGTGATCAATAACATTTGTGTCATTTGTCCCTGCTGCAGTCCAAACGTCCCCTGTGTCCCACCGCGGAGGACACTCTGATCATGACTGTATTGATCGGGCTTTAGATACTGTTCCTGTCTGACCTTCTGTGGACAGTGCATTGACCTGTTTCTCTGGTGTCATTTATAACACTACGGAGAGGCCTTCAAAAACAACACACCTACACTCCAGGGAAATGGGACTCAGCGTGTGCACAAAAGGCTGGAGTATTTGTGCTGATCAAAACAAAAATGAAGCAATGTACTGATGTTTGCCAACTAATTAAAGAAGAAATTAAAGCTAACTTTTGTGGTAGATCTTTTGCCACCTGTTTGTGTATCTGGAAACAGTATTTCTTTCCTTGGAATAATTTGCAGCAAACAGCTCTTTTGTGTTGAAGAAATGTGTCTCAAAATCTGCTATTATATGTCGTAAGTCTGCAGTCCAAACCCCAGAAGAATCCAGGCTGTTGTTGGGCAACTTCACCCACTTTGCCTACTCCGGGGCAGCAGTGGTAGAGCGAGTGCATTTATATGAATAGCTTGAGAGGTGATTGTCCAATGAGGTCTTCGATAGTGAGCAATCAAAACTGTCAGTTGGGAAAATAAACTAAACCTTGGTCTGGAAAAAGGAGCTGTTAAAATAAATTGAGAGGTGATTGACTGAGAGTTGTCGGTAGCAGGCTGTGATTAGCTGAAAGCAAAGGGTAAAGGTATTTTTGGTTGAACTGAAGCTTCATCGATCCTTTTGGTCCCATTTAAAAGCTACTTTGCGCTTGTACTTATTATCAAATATAATATCTGAAGTGTTTGTTGATCTGTAATACCATTCTTAACCCAACCAGATTAAAGTGTTTCGTGATAATATTGGATTGTTTCTTATGGTCTTCTTTGGAGCCCTGTGGTAATTACAGAAGTGTGCTTTATCACTGGGACTTGTTCCAGAAGCGCCTCCGTCTGTGTGGAGTTAATGTTCCAGGGCCTATCTGTGCTTCTAATAAAGGGCTCATCTGCCGAGCTGACAGCCCATTTACTCACCCTCCATTAAGCAAGAGTATGTTAGCATGGCCTCACCTTAAACAAACCAGCAAGCCTTAGATACTAAAAGCTGTGTTTAAGAGTTAGAAGACAGTAGAAGTCAAATTGATTATGTTGAAGAGGGGGTATTATACTTTTATGGGGGTGTTAATCAGTAACATATAACATATTTAGATTAGCATGATACCTTTTATTGGTTTTTTTTGTTTGTTTTTTGTTTTAAATGCCACAATTGCACAAAACAGCGTATTAACTTATTTAATTAATTTCAGGGTCTCTCCTATAGACTGTATATATAAATTGTCACCCCTCTCTCTGTAACTGCTGCTATCAGGCTCATCATTTTGGTCTTAAAATGTTCGTATTAACCCACTCTACATGATCCTTGTGTTTTTATTTCGCTATTGTGTTCGTAACTCTACACATGAACATTAATAATGGACAAATCAGGCGTCGTCTTTCCCTATGGTCACTCCCGCTAGCATTAGCAACAGGTTTGATGGACAGCGTTGCTAAGCTCCCACTCCCTGCTCAACCAGGAAGGGGTGTTACTTTCAACAGCCTCACTCCGGATTGGCTCTTTGGTTGCTATGATACTCGCGGTCAGAATTTCTAATATGCAACTCCAAATTCGCCCCATAATCTTCATTTGACTGGAGCTGAACACTATTGGAGACATCCCACTCACTTAGTCCACTTCTTTATACAGTCTATGGCCCCTCCTCCCTTTGCTCTCCATGCTAAGTCACTCCCTCTTCAGAGCTATATCACAACACAATCAACGTGCATCCCGCTATGGAAGCAAGTGCACTCCACGGCTTCAGATCTGCCTCCATTCCTCCCCTCGCCCCACTGACGATGCTAAAGTGTAATGCACGCTAACGCTGTTCTCAATAAAAAACTAGCTTCTTATTTTGAAAGTGCATTAATAAAACATGCTATCACGTTTTCCTGTGCGGCCGCTCTACCTTAGATTGTTTTTGGAGCCAATACAAAGTCACCCACTCGGAAGAAAATGGAAAGCAGTAGGGTATTTTAAAATGTTGCTTCGTGCTGTGGCTGCAATCCTTTCAGTAAGTCTATGTATGCAATGCTGAAGTAAGCTAATGCTGTATATACCTGGCACAGTGGTGGAGTGGTTAGCATTCTTTACTCACAGCAAGAAGTTCCTAGGCTAATCTTCCTGCTGTGTATTCCTGATCCAAAATTTAAATTCTGGAAATGGGTCCCTGGGTGCTATGCAGGAACATGCATAACATATTTACATCACCATGTTACTTTTTAGCGTTTTAATGCTATATTCACCAAAAACAACAAATGTTTAATTGGTTTCAGTTTTTGACACTCCTTACTCCACCTTTAGAGTGCTATCACAACACAATCAGCGTGCATCCCGTTAATAAAACTCCTGCACATCGCATCAGGTTTGTGAAGGTGTAGTGTATTGTTTTGCATCCAAATTGTCGTGTGGCAGCATGGGTGACTTAGGTGTGTGGGCTGAGCTTTGGACAAAACCGTGCTACTAACTGTAAGGATGGTTAGAATATGGTCCGGGAGAGATCACTAGATTACTCAGACATCTTCAGGTATCGTAGAAACTTGCAAAAAGTCGAGAGTCTGCTACCCGCTTGTGTCCACGTAGATGTTATTACGTTGTCTGTAATGTTTCACAGTACGGCATGAGTCATATCTATGTTGTATTTACTCAATTACAATTTGCTTTAGTGAATACTGATGTTATTTCCAGATATAGGTCAGAGATATGGTACAAGAATTTACGCACCTTCAGAGCATTGTTTAATGAATTATGAATTAATTAATTTAGATAACTGATTATACTCTAAAACTCTTCTTCTAGTCAGAGCCAAACCACATAAAACTTAGAGCTAAACTTGATCCAAATTTGATCAACTATCCCTTTATAAGTTTATAAGTGGGCTTTCAGAGACCAGTTTAGTAGATAGCAACTAGCACTTCCTGATTATTGGACAGTAAAACGCTTCCTAATTAGATGCAACAGCACGCAGAGGACACATTTTGACCTCAAGATATCTGTACTGGGAAAAGACTCATTTTGCTCAGATACATGGGAACAAAACAGGTACAGGCTTTAAGGAGTAAATGCTCTTTCTATTGCAACTAGAATATACTGTGACAAAAGTAGGTGGAGGGCTTCTTATTATCAGATATAACAGCAGTGTGTGAGATTTGAACCAGGCATCCTTTAGTTGGTGGTCAAACTCTTACTCACTGTGCCACTGCGATCACCTAGAAAGAAAATTGGAACAAAACACCGTATGCAACAGTTTCTTACCAGCTTCAAAATTCCTCAAAACCTGACCATTCAACTTCACTGTAGCTCTCTTTAATTTGCCCCAAAACCTATGGAAAGTGACAGCATGACACAAAAGAGAATGAGAAAGTGTCTTGTTGGCAGAATTTCTTGAGCTAATCCTCTCGGGTGTTAGCTTTAGCCGTGAGGTCCTGCATGTGTCAGACGCTGAGCAAAAGTCATTGTACGAGTGTGTAAAAATACCCTGGGATTTTCCAGAGGCTTGTACCGGGATTGTAGCTGGCACTGAGAGGAGACAGACTGCTGAGGCGTGGACACTGCTTTCAAATGTCATACAGATGCTATTGTTGTTCTAATAGCGGCAAAGGCTTGTAATGTATTGCTGCGGCTTTTCTGAAACCTTTGCATTGCTTCAGCTTGTGTTACTTAAAGGTTCTGTATTCATTTTTTTTTTCTGTGTATCTAAGGTAAATTTGTCTTGCCCCTGTACAGGTGTATAGGCCCTTTTCATGGAGCTGCCGGGCTAGTTCCAGTTCTCTCAAAAATGTTGAGACGCATTTCTCGCTATATTCATACTGTATAGGAATATAATACCAGGCAGCGGACAGTCACGACCTTTTCAAAAATGTAAATACTCAACCAGAGGAAGCTTTAGGTTTACAAATGTAGGTACTTATGTCTTGAAGCTAATGGTAACTGAAATTAAAATGAATTAGTGATGTTAAAATAGCTACAATCTGAATGACTTTGTACAGAGAAGTACAGAATAGTATTTTGAAAAAGTTGTTCTGTGATTTAGTTCCAGATTTAGATTACATTAGCATTAGGTTTTTCTCCGGTTAAGTGCTTATATCATTGTAAAAGTCTTAACATGCTGTCTGTCATCATCTATCCATAACTTACTGTCCGCTGTCTGATATTTAAATATTGATTTATTTTATGAAGACTCCTAAATCCTCATAGAGAGTAAATGGTGTGGGAAGAGCGGCACTTTTTGAAAGAACCGGAACTAGCGGGGCGGCTCTGTGAAAAGGGCCTATTGTACAAGCAGCTCTCTGGGTCGAAATAAGTTTGCTGTACTGTCTGCATCTAAATCACAGACTGTATAAAGAAGTGGACTAAGTGAGTGTGACGTCAACCATAACGTTCGGCTCCAGTCAAATAACGCTCGAGGTGTTAGGGTCAGGTATAGGGGCAAATTTGGAGCCGAGTTCCATATTTGTAATTCCAACCACAATTATCATAGCAAAGAAAGCAAAGAAGTCAATCTGGAGCGAGGCTGTTGCATGTTGCTTGTTGCTAATGCTAGTGGGAGCGACCTCAATATAAGCAGCAGTTACGGAGAGATGGGTGACAGTTTTTTAATACAAAGTGAATTGGAGCCAGAGTCGATGGAACCAGAAACACGCCCATTCTCACTTTCTATCTGGAACACTGCAAACCGTTTAAAATCATTCAAAACATGTATCTTGGTGCCACACGGTCTTTACCATTCCCAGACAGTTTCCATGTCTACTCTCAAACGGTAAGTATATAATAGCCTCAGAGCCTCTCCTGATACGCTGTCACACTATTACACACTCTTTACCCCGTGAAAGCTGCTGTACTTTCATAATGGGCCCTGCAGGTACAGCGCAGGTATGATGTCTCTGTTGCTATGGCGATGCGTTGACATGTCTAACGTGGTCAGGTCCATGTGTTGTAGCTAGGAGCTGTGGAAGTCAGGATTGTTAAAGTGATTGTAGGCCCAGAGGACGCTGTAGCTTCATTAGAGCACAGACTGAGATGTTGTTTTGTGATGTTGTGCTTTTTCAAATGTCACAGCCCGCTTTAAAACATGCTCCACATCCTCAAGGCAGGAAGAAGAGAGATATAAAGGCTATTCTAGTATACATTCACTACTGTTTCACTGGAGTTTGACAGATAGATTAGCAATTTGATCCTTCCTACCAGTAGACAGTTCGCCTCAGGGCAGTTGCGGTTACAGAAGTCACTATCCCCCTCCTCCACAGAGTTTAATATATAATGGAAAACTGTGAAGCACTATTCCTGAAAAGTTGAAACTGGGGTAGCTAATTTTTAAACTGTGAACTAAGGGTCCAAAGTGGATTCTTGTGAGCTTTAAGCCATGTCAGAATGTTGTCTTCTCGTCAAAAATATACCTGGAGTTTTGTTTTGTTTTATTCACATGTTTGAGTTGTCCCTTTTTATTAGGTTGTCTACATCCGCATTGATTAAAATGCTCATGTAGTGGTAGTTTTGAAGTTAACAACTACCTCAGGACTCAGTTTTAATACTTAAGTAAAACTACAGTAGCAAACACTACTCTGTCAAAAATAAAAGCATCCCATGAAAAAAATCTACTTAAATCTACCCGTATGTGCTAAAAAGTAAAAGTATTTTGCACAGATTTTGAGCTCCACTAAAGCTCCACATGTCATGATTTTGAGACAAAAATTGTGCTGAATTTACTCTTTACTTTACATTTTTGTTTACTCAAACTATGAACATGATATAAATAAAGCCCTCAGCCTTTTTAGCAGGTTTCAAACTTCCACAAAAAGTACTTTTACTTTTCAGTCATGTAAAAAAATGTAGAAAACACAGATACTTGCTCTCAAATATAGTGAACTAAAAGTAAAAAGTATCCACTTAAGTAAAGTATAGATACTTTTTGATTTTTTTTTTCTTAAGTAGAGTACTTTAATACTTTTACTTTGTTACATTCCACCACCACCTTTTACCTTTTGTTCAATAGAGTTTGGCAATTCCAGACCTGAAATCATCCGAATGATTCTAGTGTATGGAGTTCAAAAACACAGTGGAGTACTTCCTGTATTACCACATGACATCACAAGGTGGTGCATTTTCTGTTTGTGTGTTGTCTGCAGGGTTTGTGTGTTAAACATATGAAAGAAAACACAACTCCATGTATGTTTTTGACGAGGAAACAACATTATAACAGATCAGAAAATAGCGTAATATGGACCCTTTAAACTGTCACACTTTGAAACCTACAAAAGCCTTGCATAGTTGTGTATCAGAATCTTTCTTCTGGCTTCAACGTTCTATAAAAATCTTCATAATTAGACACAGATTTTGCAGCCATCTGATTTTTACACAAAGTGCTTGCTGCAGCTACTTTACCAATATAACTCAAGTTTAGCTTTGGTGTCATCTTGTGCCAACTAATGAAGAAGCCAGGTATTCTTAGTGAAGTTTTCTCTCAAATGCATACTGATATCAAACATACTAATCAATCAATATATGGGCATATTATTCTAAACAGTTTATGATATTAACATTCAGAACATTGAGAAATATTCTTTCGTGTACTCCAAGGAGGATTGGCTGTAGACCTCTCCATTAAATAGACCCAAGCTGATCACTGACAATTGACCACTGAATCGATCTCAACTAAAATTCTATTACCTGCACAGCCCTACGTATAATCCACCAGTTCATCTGTATGACACCATAAAAACCCCATCCTTGACCTCTTGTATAGCTTATTTCTCTTGCACATTTCAAACATGGGTCAATTTGAATCACGGTGAAAGGAGGAGAAAAGGGCTGATAGATTTTCTGACAGAGCCACATCTGCTGCCAGTCTACTGAAGCCATATCATAGGATTGGACTCTTGGTGAAGTTGTTGTATTGATTGTGAAATGGTGTTCATCATGTTCTCGGGATACCCACTGTATTTCAAAAACGCTTTATACCAATTCAATACAACAATGATGAAAAAAGTAATTGTAGTTTCTGTAATAGCATCACATAGTCTCGATCTTGATTAGTATTGATTATATTCTGATCTTTTTGTAGTTATTATATTATTACCATGTGGTCTTATATTAGTTCCGATCTAGACCATTCTAAAACTATTCAGGAAACATTATCTACTTTCAATAATACAGTAGTTTTATCACTTTGTATCTGGTTGGGGATTATTTTTAGTATAGATATGGATTTTTTGTGCCAATCCTACCCTCATATAAGCTTCCTCAGATGGTGAACTGCCCGTAAATGCACCCTTGAGTAAACCTGGCTCATTCTTTCCCCTGTACACATCGAGTAGTGTGCCTGTCTGCTTCGGGACACCTCTAAAACCGCTTCTCCCCTCTGAACATCCATAACCGCGACAGGGAGACGAGCTGACGGATGGCTCTGCGCTACAGGCCAGGCGGCTGCTATCATTTAGATACATGGTGTGTAGTGAGGCTTGGGTTTTAAAAAGACAGCCTGGGTGGAAACAAGGATTACGCTATGCAACTGTATCCCATTTGACAGGTTAAACAAGCAGGAATAGCAACACTTCAAGAAGAGGTGGGAGTCATGTCTAAAAAAAAAAAAGAACAACATCTAAAATAGTTGTTTTGGGGATATACACAGTTTGAATATTGCCTGTATCTTCTATGTTGTCTAACTCTGGTTCTCTAATTGTGGTACGTGTTCTAGTGGTACATAGACTCCTCTTCAGTTCTAGTCGGTGTTTAGTTCCATTTCGGACTTAGTGCAGATAGCAGGTCTGGTAGTTCTGTTCTGGTGTAGTTATGATTGAGCTCGAAAGGCTAAAAATTTCCCTTGATGTTACTTGGTATGAAAAGCTCGAAGCACTGAAAATGAAAAATATTGAAAAAGGATGCAAATGATTCTATATGCAAGGAGAGTGAAAGACATGACAACAGTATGATATACTTTTGTTAGTCACTCATAAGGGATATTCATTCCCTTTGACCCATCCTTCAAGCAGTGCCACTGGGACCGCCTGTCAGGAGCAGTGAGCTACTGCCATGCACCACTCAGGGCCCCATCTCCAGATCTTGAGCTAGTCTTGGTCAGAAATATCTGTTTTTTGGGGTTAACGGGGAAAACAGTTGCTTGACTAAGTAACCACATGCTTTGACAAAACTGTACAAAGACAAGTGGTTTTGAAACCGTATCCTGTCTCCCGTATTTCAAAGGGCGTGATTGACGGGCGGATTAACCAATCAGAGAGATGCATGGTCCGTTCATGTCAAAACAAATATTCCGGCTTAAATGTAAAAAAAAAAAAAAAAATTTATTAAAATGGGAAAAAAACAGAAAGAGTGTGGATTTTTTCAGAACCTCACTTTTTTTTTCAGCTAGAAGAAGTTATATATTTTGTGTGATATGAGGGCAAATTAGCAGCTGTGGTTAGACCGTCCCACATTAGGACACAAGTTTTTTATGCTCTATGAGCCGATTCCTGACCTTGATTCATATGAAGGGATGGGATCTAGAAGGAACTGGCTGGTCAGGCAGGGAAACCAGAGGGCAGAGTCATACCTTTTTGCTGTGAAGGGCAAGTACTAGCCACTCATCCATGGTGCCCACCAGTAAGCATTGTTTTGAGGAGGGACTGAACCGTCTACCTTCAGGTTGTTAGACGAATGCTCCAACCACTGAGCTACTGAGTTTTCCTTCATTTCAAAAGTCAAAAATCTCTGGCGTATTATGTGTCAAATGAAAACAATTGCAAACTTTTACAGACACATTTTCATCACCGGGATCCTGATTTGTTTTCCTTTGATTTGTTGTGTTGCTTAAATAGCTAGTTCTTTTTCTCTTTATCACCAAGCGCTGTCAGCAGATGGTATAAAGAAAGTTTTAACATATGCATTTTTACCACACATTATTTAAAGTTGCAAAACCAGAAATGACATTGAAAACAGCAGTGAAAAAGCCACATTACTATTTAGCAGAACAAACATTGCCACCAATGATACAGCCATATCCCGCCCCTCTCCTCTGTGTATGCCAGGTCCACTCTGTATGTGTGGGGCTCTGCTCAAACACAGGGAGGACAGTGTGGTTCTCTCTGTCCTTCGCCTGTGTCCCCAACCTGACAAGCTGATGCTGGCTTCAAAAATAATAACCTTTGGTACATTTATTTTATAAGATAATACATACTTGCCATCTTTGTTGACACGTTTTCATTCAAAGTGTCTGCAGAAAGTTACAGAATGAAGAAAGTATTGAAAATGTGTGAGCATCTGGTAGACATGCTTGCCCCATAACTGGAGGGTTGCTGGTTGAATACCCTGATTGAATGTGTTTGTCTGACTGCTGATGTTTTTAAAAGGTTGTTTTAAATCTAATGCATTGTTATTATCATTATATAAAATCAGGATTATTCTGATACCAACACCTCACACTTTTCAGATATTGGCAGCACTCATCGATCTGATACCGCACTGTATTTATTCTAAAGGAGTTGAGAGCTGCAGCAGATTACTGCTTGAGGCTAATGCTACTGCTAACACCCAGAGCAGCTTAAACACAAGCAGCAGAGGATCTGCAGGAGCTTAAAGATAGGGTGGTTTTCAAGAAGTGAAAAATATAAATCTATGTAACTTGTCTCTAGCTCTCACAAACCCTTAGGCACATCACTAATATTCACATCCAATAATTACTTGGTCATTAGCACAGGTTTAGAACAGCTTTTTCAGATAGCAAAGTGAAGCAGGGTGGACCAGGAAGAAAAGGTTTTAAAGGTTGTTATCCGGACATTTCAAACCATTTGGACTCTTATTCAAACTCTCAATTTCAAAACAGTGCCCAGATTACTTTCTTTGAAACCTTTTCTAAATTGGATCACTTCTGAACAAATGAGGGATTACACCGACTCATCGAGTGACAGCCCTAGATACTACTTTTCTAATGCAAAGTCTTATCAAACCTTCCTTTAAGCATTATTCTTTCTCTTCTTCACATTTACTCCAGTTATATCTGCTGGGTTTCAAGTGCCAAATTGATCCATTCTACAAATTATTCATTGCTCCTCAGTCATTTGTCTGTGTGTCTCTCTTGCTTAAATTCTTAAAATCATAACTCCCCTTCATTTACACAAGACAGCTCCCAAATGTACTTTTCAAATGCAGCATAATGTTTCTGGTAAGATTGTGTCTCTGGAGTCCGCTCACACCCTGCTCTCCTCTCTCTTTCAGGTGCCGGTCCCCCTGCTGACCAGACGGTGGTCATAGAAGAGTTCCGGTACCTGTCACAGAAGCTCTTTGTGTCCGTGTCCGTGTTTGCCGGTTTGGGAATTCTGCTGGGAATCGTGTGTCTCACCTTCAACATCTACAACAGCAATGTCAGGTAGAGCTTCTGCCCCTCGCCACTGTTTATAAACCTCAGAACAGATCGATCCGTTTGGGTTCTGTTGCAATTAAGCAAACACCTGTCCTTCAGTGTACAATCATTTCAAAGAAGTTCACTTTTAAACTTGTTTACAAAGTAATTTCAAGTACTTCTGTACATGCAAAATTGTCATTTTTTTAATGCTTTCTCTAATTTTTAATGACTCATGACAGCGAGCGTACACTACATGCACTTATCCAGGTTTTATAAGGTCCTATTATTTTAGCCTGTAAACACATTTGGACATTTTAGCATCGGATTGTTAAAGGTGCACTATGTAACTTTTCTGAAGGAGCCTCCACTCCTGCTTGTGGCTATGCCTAGATTTGTACAAAGTAGTATCAATCAATATCACTTTATTTGGCTCCAAGGGGAATTTAAGCACATTGCGGTGTTAAATACAATAATAAAAGAAAAGCTCAAACAAAAGGCTCAGTGCAGCTCAGCAGGTTACCCACAGCCCTCAGGACAAAAGCGTCCCTTCTCTCTGTGTCCTCTGTGTCCTGGAGCATCACAGCAGTGGCTTCCAGGGAGAGTCAGCTGAACTCTGGACACACAACAGGAAAGCCTCTTCTAAACCTCCTGCTCTGTTGTTCCAGTCATTGATGAGAGGGACCACTCTCTCTAAGTGTTTCCTCTGGAATGTCTTCTGCCACAGTTGGTGTAGAAAGTCCGTAGCATTTCAGAGCTAGCTTCATAGCTATCTCCAAGCAGGGTTGCCATGGATACAGAAAAAACAAACCACAGCGCTCAAATCACAAAATCCAATTGTCCTTATCTTCTGTCCTTTAAACTGCACGTTACATTTCTTAGTTGGTGAAAATCCCCAAAATATTACGTTAAAAATGGAACTTACATGTTTTTATTTATTTTTTTTAGGTTTAAAAGCTGATCAATGTGCATGCCAGTATTAAACTCTCTCATCTCTATGGTGAAAAGCAGGTGACGCCACCATTTACAGATCAAATTCGTGGAGAGTGGTGGCAATGTCGTGTTAGGCCCATCATTTGTTAACAAAAAAAAAAAGTTCCAATTCAAATAAACTTGCTGACCATTGCTTTAAGGAGCACATATGATCCATTTATGTGGCTTTTATTTCCTTTTAAACATGCTTTTGTTCACCTTGGGATAAGTAAACAATGCTATTCTAATAAAACCAATTTGACCACAGAACGAGTCCAGAGATGACTTATGGACTTGTTGTATGGAAGAAATACGGAGTTTTATCTATGATGTAGCAATCCGGGAAAAATGTAAACAGAGCATTTCAGGGAAGACAAATTTGTATTAATGGATTAATGAAAAATTAGTGTGAGTGAAGTGTGAATGAAGCAAAAATACAACTTCAGGTATGTTTTTGATAAGTGCAAAATGGCTAAAAGGTTAAAAAGATGAGTGAGCCATCAGTGCATAGATAAAAGACCTTCCACTGACTTTTTACTGAAGCAAAAATGATAAATACGCTTGTATTAAGAAGACATTATTCCAATCTTTGACTTGTCAAAAATCTCCCTCTCACCACTATAATTACTTTCAAATCAATCGAAAGTGTGTATTTGCGGGCGGTGTTGTGTTTTGGATTAGCTTTCAGCGCTAAAGAGGATTTTCCGTTTCCTGTGCCAGACTGCGTGTTGGCGTCCTCCAGGAGAAAGACACACTCCGCTCCTAAGCCTTCGCGCCCATGCTCCGAGCCAGCGGGACATTTTAATATGAGCTGGGGGTGGGGGGAGAGAAAAGTGAGAAAGAGCGAGACAGGGGGAAAGAGAGAGACACGGAGAGGAAGAGAGAGACAGAGGGAAAGAGGGAGACACAGTAAGAGAAGGAGAGAGAAAGAGACAGAGAGGTGTAATCCAGAAACGGTTCAAGTCTATAACGGAGCCAGCGCTACTTGTGTTAGCTACGCCTGACAGACAGCTAATACCGGGGCGAGCAGCCGGGAGACGATTGAATGACAGAAATATCCATCTGCGCTCCACTGCAGGGCTGTGTGGGAGGAGAGTTACCCTTTCTGTGCCAGCTCCAGTGCGCATGGGACCGACAGAGTGATGGTGGCAACGTGTAAAATGTCTGGAGTTAAAAGTGTGGAGTTAAAGGCCCTGAACCCAATTTGTCTAGTTCTCAGTAAAGTTTCATTCCATCTTCAGTTTTAAACTTAGAATTAGCAATTATTTTTGTCAGACAGGAGCGTGATGGTGTAGTGATGTGTCTCGTTGGCGGCCTACAAGACACGTCACTACACCATCACATGCCACTTCTAAGGAAGGCTACAGGAAGTAGCTGAAACATGTGAAGCAGGTAAACAAACACTCCTGACTGATAAAAAGAATCACAAATTCTAAGTTGCCTGATTCTCAAATGGCGACAGAGGGAGGAGGTTAAATCATTAACCAAGGTCCAAACTCTCAACCCCCTTTTTCCCTATTTGTGTTTTATAACATCCAAACTGTGAGGTGACATTTACCATTATAGCAGCATTAATAAATTCAGTGTGACAGTCCACCAAACAGATCGATTTCTGCACAAACAAGAACATTATTATTTAATGGATACATTTTGGACCAAATTAAAAACTATTTTCTTTTTGTTGACAAGGACTAATGTTTTATTACAAATAACTAGGGTTTGAGTGTTAAGGCAGCACCCTACCCAAAGTTATTCCTCACTTACCTTATGCATCTGAGCATCGTCATTATCATTATCCTCATTCACCTCATTGAGGCCAGAGGAGAGTTTTGCAGACACAGTAAAACTAACAAACAACTAGCATGCTAATGCGCACTTTCTTTTCATCAGATAATAAAGTGTTTTATAACTTGATGCTGACAGCATGCAGCAGACTTACTTTGATCTCAAGAGCTTATACAACATATCTGTACTGGGGCAAGACAAACTTTGGTCAAATACTGCACATCAGAAAAAAATGAGTTCAGAACATTTAACATTATATACATTATATTTCATTATATATACTACTGCATTATATGCATGGATAAAACATGAATATGTCTGACTTGTCTGTCAGAAAGTTGTTGTTTTTTTAAAGTGTGAACAATGCATAATTTACGACCTTTAAGTTGTCTGTATTAGTATGAAAATATTGAATGTGCAGTGTTGTTTTAGAGTTATAGAGTTAGCGGTTAGCCCTGGGAGGGGAATGTTTTGTAGCTTTTATACAGAAACTGAAGTGCTGTGCAACCTTGTTTCCCCGGTGGCCTGGCCTACAAACTGCCGCAAGCTAGCACGACTTGTGAGTGCTCATATCACGCTACTGTTAAATTAAAAAGGAGAAAAGGATGTAATCTAAGACAGGGCTTCCCAAACAGGGGTACAGACATCCCTGGAGGTACACAAGCACTCAAGGGCTATATGCACTATATGTATAGGACGTCATCTGGCTGCTTATAGAAAGGAAACAGGACCAAAACTACATTAGGGAGTCTACTTGAACTGTGCAGTATACATCGATGAACATTTGTGTATTAGCGATAAGATAATATGTTGCTGCTTGGCCAAATGCTTAAGAAATGTTGTGAGTTACAACATTTGTAAATGTTTGACCTAACTTTAGAGAAGGATTGTACATAGATGCTTTTACAAGTTAGACCATTTGATTGTGCTTTTTTTTTAGGTGGCATTATTTGATAGAACAGTTCTTTGTTCAAGGCAGTAAGGTAAAGCAGTAAAGTGCTGTACTTGAGTAGAATATATATTTAGGTATCTTTACTTAGGTAGATTTTAGAGTAGATACTTCACTAAATAGTACGTATCTGTACTTTTTACTCTACTGCATTTTTAACTGGACTGAAAAGTCAAACAACAAGTTTTGGAGTTCAAGCTTCAGCTTTGAGCAAACAAAAATAAATACATGAAATTCCTGAGAAAAAATTTGAAATTGATTTGTATTGCAACAGTTGACTAAAATATGCATCATGTTTTAATCAATATCACTACATTTAACACTTTAACAAATTAACAACACTTTTGTGAAATACTTTTTACTCTTAAAGTACATTTTTAAATGGTTACTTAAATATCTTTACTTTTACTCAAATAACTCAACTGCGTACTTTATCCACCAGTGCTATTACTACTGGCGATATCTTTACCTGAGAGTATGATATATGCTATAAGAGAATCAACAAAATGAACCTTAAAAACAATGATGACATATTTGCAGCCCTGGTGATTCTTCGTGTTCAGTGGTTAGAGGTAGAGCTTTGTCAAATTAGCTTGGATGCCTATTCTGTCCTCGCTTCCTCTGCTCCTGTGATTGTCTGAAATTGGTTCAAATTCAGCCTTAAATGCCTTGAAAATAGTCTCCATTGGAAACTGTTTTGGAGTAGCAGGACTTAATTCTTACTTCTGCTGTGAAATGCTGTGACTTTTGAAATAACTTCTGCAAATTTCCATTAAAAAAAATAAAAATAAAATGAAATAAATAAAAATAAACACTTAAAAACACTGCGTCACTGACTTCTAAACAACTGCACGTTCCTTGTTCCTTATATAAGATCTGCTGTAGGGCTTGAATTTTTGTTTCTTTATTTTGTTGCTAATAAAAAATAAAAATATATCCAGACATTTAGCCACGTTTTAAACCTGATTACCTTTACTCCGCAAAAATCAAAACAAAAAATCAACCCTACCCTCCATATTGACTCCTTTAATACCTTTGACTTTGAGAGAGTAAAGCAGAACAGTTCTTAGAGCAGCGTCACTGGCTTCACTGTGAAAGGCAGTGTAAACAGTAAGATGGATGACGTCTTTACTAAATGAAATGTTGCAGAGGAGGAGATTGTCAGAGCGCTCGAGTGTCCGTCACAGGCTGAGGGCTACTGACATGTGACTGATGAGCAGCCAATTGGGAGATGGCAGAATAAGGGGACAGGAAGTCAAGGGCATTTTAACAACTCTTCACATAGTTTGGCACATTTTAAAGTACACGCACGTTTGAAAGGCATATGACAGTATTTGGTTCTTACAGTGTAGATCAAATACATGTTCTGTACCTTTACTTCATCTGTGTATCAACTGCAGTACATTTGGATAACCTTGAAAAAAGTTACTTAAATGCTCTTTGCCTGATTTTTTGCCATGTATTTGAGTACATTTTGTCTAGCCCAGTACAGATATATTGTATAAGTAGCTCTTGAGGTCAAAATAAGTTTGCTGTGTACCGTTTGCATCTAATTGTACGATAATCAGGAAGTATGTGTTAACATGCTACTTGCGGGAAAAAAAACCTCCGCTCTCGTCTCTGAAAGTTGTGAAAAGCACTTATAAACTCATCGCAGTGAATAATTAATTTGCTCTGATTGCAGGATAAGTGTTTTACATGTTTTTAAGACAGTTAAAGTCAGATTCAGAGCTTTTTTAAATTCAAAGACTCAAATTGTCCCACAGCAAACTTCACAGCTAGCTAACGTTGACACCAATTATTGTTTTTAGCATTGTTTTCTCCTCGATGCCTCACAAAGTTACATTTACATACATGTGAACTAAAAAACATGATAGAGGGCCATGGGTTTGTAGCACTGTCAACAAAGCAGAGGGTGGCTACTTTATAATAGAAATATGTAGAAAAGTTTTTAGTTTTTTTCCTTTCTTGCTTCAGATTTGCTTTCAGTATTTATCTACAGAGAAAAGACTGAATGAGAAGTGACTAATTCTGGTTGTGTAGAGCCATTTAAAAACATCAAACACTTAGTCCCCATTTTTTTCTTCTTGCAGGTACATCCAGAACTCTCAGCCGTACCTGAACAACATGACCGCTGTGGGCTGTATGATGGCTCTGGCCGCAGTCTTCCCTTTGGGCATCGATGGACTACACGTGCACCGGAGACAGTTCCCCGTGGTGTGCCAGGTATGGGATCACTAAACCAGGACAGACACATGTGGGTGGAATTGTTTGTGAAAATACAAATAAAACAATTCCAGGGACTAGTCAATCACTGTGTTTACTCCAAGTGTGCTAAACAACCACATTCAAATCATCTTTGCCCCAAAACCTGTCAATCACTTGTCCCAGTCTAAATGCAGGTGAGCAAACTCAGCTAAGAGGTGTTCAGGTGCATTTAGTAATTTAGCATTGGCACTAAAACTGTGCATCAAACTGCGTAACTCACAATTCATTTTCTCTCCACTACACAAATAAGCACACTGAAGCACTGGTAGGTTTCACTTTTACATAGTAACCTAAACAAAACAAGCACTAGTCCATTGTGGGGGGACTGTCGTTTGTCCTCCCTGCTGATCTAAAAGGACTGAGTACATGTCAAAACACGTCTAATGTTTTCATGGCTGTTTCTAACCCCATGCAGTTGAATGCCTCCCTAGTCTGTGCCGAACATAAATCGCATGCAGTTGGATACATGTAGAGTGGGTACATTTAAATGGCCAATAAAATCTAGATGACTGTATTTATGGTGTAAACAAAGCCAGTGACAAGGAGGTGACAGGAAATGCAGAGAAGCTGTAGTTATCTTTTATCAATTTATCCTTTGGTTTATATTAATAGTAAAACTTAGAAAAACAGAGTAGAATTTTTATTTGATTTTAATTTTATTGCAGTGTAAAATATGAGTCCTTACTGTGAGTGGGCTTGCATCTCCACAAACCTGACTCCTTTTCAGCCTGGTGGAGGGCCTCTTTCTGCTTGCCTCCATGGAAATACTGTTTCTTAGGTTATAATCATGGTATAAAACTTTGGAGAATGTTCCGAAGTATGGTTTAACTGTCTTATTTCCCTGGAATCATGCAGGCGATGTGCCACCAGCTGAAAGTACCTGTACCTAACAAATACATAATTTCAGCCAAACTTTATTTTTCAATATTTGTGGCTGGGTTGTTTTGTCCATTTTCTTTTTGTTCCAAGACTTAATCCCTGGAGTAATTGTGACATTTCAAAAACACTGTGGAAAAAGGCCAAGTCCACTACATGCTCTAACTCTGTAAATAAATAGTAAATGATTCAAAGTATTGGACATTATGTAAGATGGCCTTTTCACTTTCACTTTCACTCTCCACGACAACATGTGAAATACCAGAAGTTATGTCTTTGGGCCTCTTTGGAATGTACTGTTAAAGTAGGTAATATAATCTACTTTGACCAGTGGTAAGACTTCCAAAACAGTGAAATTATTATTATACATTGGATTTATAAAGCGCTCTTCAAAACACCCAAAGCACTTTTATATAGCAAAGTAATATCTGTTTTCACCATTGTCTAGAAATTATTATACAAAGACTCTAATGTTCTGCTTTCAAGGCTTGAACTTGCGACTGTCTGGTTAGTGGGGCAAACCTTAACTCACTGCACCACTTTCATTATTAGCCATAGTATTAAGCTCCCAAAGTGTCTCAGGCTCACAGTTGTTTCTACCTGTTTGGGGATCTCAAAGTATGCACATACATATCATATCATTTCATAGGAATAATATAATTAGTTACTTAAAGCAGAACTAAGTAACATTTTTACCTTATTAAACATCTTTGTAAGTCCCTGTGATGGTTAAATATGTGTTTTGCAATATGATGGACCCAACCTGGGAAACTCTGGCTCTTTTTGAGTCTGTTCCCTGACAGTGTATTCTCATAAGGGAGCTGCAGGGGGAGCTCTATCATCAAAACTTACTTAGTTCTGCTGTAAAGGGCCTATATTATGCTATTTTCTGATCTATGTTATAATACCCAGAGTTGCATTTTGTTTCATTTGCACGTTTAATACTCAAATCTTACACATTTAGGCTGAGTTCTTCTCTCAAACAGAAAACACTCGACCTTGTTCCACTTTGTGATGTCATGTGGTAATACAGGAAGTGCTCCACAATGTCACCCATTCTACATAAAAAATATATGCGGAAGAATAATACAGTTTTACGATAATCTGATCTGATTGCGTTAGTGAAATTATTTTTTTCACTATAGCTTTAGAAACTGGTGCCATTATTCCACGCCAAGGACGTTTAAATGACATTAAACCATAAGATTAACATGTCGCGTTTGTGGAGGCAGTCTCTAACAAATAATTACATGGCTCAACATCTGCAGGAGTTTGGATATTTCTTTTCAAAACTGTAAATCTCCCATAGAGTTATATAGTACCCTGCCCTCTATTTAAAATGATAAAAATTCTAAAGCATGAATTGTAAACACCACATGAACACCACCTCTATTTACTGTAGATACTGTATACAAAAATGTAGTACCACGTTGCCATGACTCCCTGAGGTTCCAGTGCAGCAGGAGCATGTGTATGTGCAGTGTGCATGTTTGAGAGGTCGTGATGTACAGTTCACAGGGGAGGAGGAGGAGGACGACGAGAGACTGACTGTGCTGACATGTCACTACTCCACACATGTACACAAACACAAATACACTAACACATACACAGTCACATATACTGTACGGAGAATGCAGGGGGCAGAAACAACTCCCCTGCTGAGAAGAAAAAATCTAATCACTGACTAGAGTAGACAGGCATCATGCGAGGAGGAGAGATTTACAGTTAAGATGATCTATTTAAATCAATTTAAATTGGAACTAAAAAATCCACTTTTTCATGAGTAAACTTGTTATATAGTGTTTTAATAGCATTATCTACTAGGTAAATTTGCAGCTTTCAGGTCAAAAATACCTAAATTAAATAAGTGTGTGCTGCCTTCAGTGGCCTCTGCAATTTCCAGTAGTTGACATCACACAGCACTGCCCCAATCGCAGTCAGGTGTTTCTGATTACAAACACCTAGCTGCAGGGGCGGAGTTTGAAGTGTGGATACCTGTTAGACCAATCATATTGCTGCTCATACCTCCAGGCCCCGCCCCTTCATCCACTCCCACACTGCCCAGTTTAGCGGTGCTGTTTGAAATGTGGTTCTGGGCAGAGTGTAGGTGTTTAGTGTCATTGTTAGATATACAGTATTCATTAGTGTTCTGTTAGACAAAACCAAAGCTACATTTCCCTGTACCTTCTAATATAAGACTGGATTTGGAGAAGGCTTTCGTCCAGGCCAAATAATCGTCAGGTTTGTGGAGATGCAAGCTTGCCCATAGTAAGAATGTATATTTTTTTTCTCTGTTTTTCAGTACACTAAATACAGCTAAAAAAAGAAAAAAAAAACATGCAAAGTTACATACTGTGGCTTAAAAGGTGCACTATGTAGCTTTTCAGGTGGAAAAGAATGTTGCACAGTATGACATTAAACGTGTATAGAGCCAAGTGATGTCACCAGCCCAAGTTACAGATCAGATCTGAATGCAGGTTTTACAACAAATTTTGACATCAATTAAAACGCATATTACTGAACAAATTCAAGATCTATAAGTCCAATCACTGTAAACATGCCAGGTAAAGATTTAACCTCTCCATGGAGACAAGTAGGTGCTGTCTTCCCAAGAGCAAAGTTATATAGTACACCTTTAAGGGACCATTAACGGAACCATTCTTTGAACTTGTAAATTTGATCTTGTTTGACTGGTCATACATCACAGCTCTTGACCAGAGGAGAGAGTAAGAATGGAGCAGTTACTGGAGCAGTTACTGGATCACTTTACCTGGCCTGACCGCTGCATTGAATGCCATTGTGTGGAAGGCCAATCTCACGCTCCATCCTCCCCACACTAATGAACAAGGATACTTGAAAGAAACACAGTTACAATAGGCTTGACCTGAGAAATCCTTTACTTTGAACATGTCAGATAAGGTTTTTTTTCACATACTTTTACATACTTATTATTATTAAAGTTATTGCTATATTTCAAAAAGTGTATTGTCATTATCATTGGGCAAATTATGAATGGACCTGGTAGTACTTTGCAAAGATAAATCAGGAATTGATTGTGACCGACTCTGCAGCTCCAGATGTTTGAACTGCTGTATTTCAATGACACTTTTTTTTTTAATTTATTGTGGCAAAACAATTGCTGATGAAGGCATTTCCTCACTGGCTTTTTATTGAGAATGACCAGAAGGATGTCTGTGCCAAATTTCAGTTGTCTTCAACGACTAAAATTTGTGAATCCATTCAAATTTTCAAGGAGACGCTGTAGAGCAGTTTTATATTATAGCTATACATCTTGTAGATTCTGGCGTTGAGGTCATCAATGCACAAATGGTTTATTGAGTCCAACTCAATTCGACATCATCTGTAAGAAATACGCACATTTTTTTATGCTTTTCAAAATTCCCACTGTTTTTTGGGCTAGCCACACCCACATTTTAGAATTCATGAAAACTCTAAACAATAATCTTTAATTTCACATGGGTCTAGGTTCTTGACAAATTCTCAAGCCTTTTGAATGACAATCCAAAGTGGTGACATTCAAAGTATGAAGGGTACAATTTTGCAAAAAACAAGTTTCACCCAATATGCCCAACTTCCTGTTGAATTTAGGGGGGCTACCTATTTTTTTTATTTATTTATTTATTTTTTTGACATGTCATGACTATGCTTGGCTATTTTAAGCCAGGTTTCATCTTTCTTTGGTTTTGTTTATAAAAGTTTTTGTCCATTGTCGTAATGTATTTTGTGTTTTAAGGGGGCACAACGATGACATTTTCACTCTTTTTAAATTGTTCATTTTCATTAATCGTTGAATTTTAGGCCATTGCTGGATTAGTCTAAAGCAGGCATGTCCAAACTATGCCCCAGGGGCCAAATGCGGCCCTCAGATCCTTTTTTTTTTTTTTTTGGTCCTCAGGCTATAATACTACCTGCCAGTGTTTAGTCGCTTAGAGAGGAGGTATTATTCAAATTTCTACCACGTTGTGCTGTTGTTCCTTAATCAAAAGCATGCCTGAAGACATTTTAGATGTCACCCTTCCATGTTTGAGTAATCTTGCAATCTCTTCCAGGCCCAATTCAAGCCTCACTGTAAGATTCTGTCCAATGTTCAGCCCATAAGCCTCTGTTAAGCATGATCCCGCACAGCTATTTATCATAAATATAGAAAAGCGTGCAAAATAATACACTGCAAATTCACAAACCTGATGTGATGTGCAGTAGTTTCATTAGCAGAATGCACACCAATTGTGTGAAAACGCTCTGAAGGGTAAGTGACTTAGTGAGGAGAGCAAGAGAAGGAGGGACTTAGAACGTCAAAAACAATACTGAATGTTACGTTAATGTTACGGTTTCAAAACAATAAAAGGTAACACGGAGGTCTATATATGTTTTGTGTTGGCAGTTAATAACCCATAGAGTGTAATACAATGAATATTACTTGAAGATGTGTCAGCTTTACTGCAGTGGTTAACATGCTCAGGAATATCATTAGCCACATAATGGGCACAGTGTAAATGAATGTCAGGTCAAATGGACGGGGTCATAACTGGAATTATGGAATTATATCCTGCAGACAATGATCTATGTTTTCTCATTTAATATTTTATGTTATTAACAAGCAAAAGGTAATAGGAAGAAGTTACATGTTAAGTTTAGCTACAAACTCAGGTATGAAGTAAACATATTCAAATGAAATTCTGATGTCGCTGATGGCAATTATATTGATTATTTATTTAAATGTATATGTACCTTTTTGTTTTAATCATTCTGTGCTAGTGCAGTTTCTCTTTAAGCTAATACTAATGCTACTGTTTTAACAAAGCTATTACTAGGTCTTGCACAGTGATCTAAAATACATTTGAGTGTAAAATTAATAGTAGTCTGTAGTCTGTATTCAGAGATGTAATATTTTGTGTTTGTTTCCTAAATATGGCAGCAATATGAGCCATAACTGGAGTGTGTTTCCCAAAGGCACCTTGCAGTCCACTTGTAATAACTTTACATTAACTTTTGTGTTTCCGACCTTATTTCCAGAGTTGTACCGCAATTGGATTTACTAGAATGAAAACCTTTCATTTCTCTACCCCCAATCACCAGAATGATTTAATCCAAGTTGTTATTTTATTGCTGTGTTAATTATGTGCGGGCTTTTTAATCAAATGTCAAAGCACTGATTAGGAATCCGTCTCCTCTCCGAATTGAGCCTTGATTTAGTGGCTGCTGCTAATTTGTCCAAGGCTCATCCAAGTTGGAGCAAGATAGTGTTTGGATTTGAAGGTGACCCCATAGGCATTACAGAGACAGAGAGAGACAGAGAGAGAGAGAGAGGAGCAGCCTGTTTTTCATTGTGATGTATGACTGAGGGTCGTTATAAGTCTACGTAGAGTGGCAAGATTAATTGCAATCTAATCAAAAACGCAATTTGAATGGACACAATTAGCAAATGACAAAAGACAACAAAAGTACCTGTAAAATGTAGTTTGGAAAAGAAGGTACTGGTGATGAATTAAAGCCCAAATAGGTAAAGAAAGATGGAGGCAGGAGGTCAGTTTCAGGCTTTATTTGTGATTTTCTGCTTAGTATACATGGTGTGGTTTTATTAGGACACATGCATATGCTCTGGTGGACTAACAACAGAATAGTGAGCTGTGAGGGGTGATCGCTCAACTAATTTTTCTTAGGAACCGGTGCAGAGGGTGGAGACAGGGAAGAAGGTGCACTTGGTGAGGGATTCGGGGACTTTTGGGTGCAGGATGTTCCTTTGCATTTCTGTTGCCTCCTTTGGATCTGGAGTTCTTGACTGTACTCTGTTAGAGATCAGCCATTTCTTTGTACTGCCACCACTTTCTCAGGTAACATAGTGAGAAACAGTGTCAAAGAAAATGGAAGAACAACCTTGGAGTGCAAACACATAGGGCGGGCTGACAGTAAGGCTGCTATGGGTGGGTTTTGCCTGATGATGGGGAGGTGCTCGGGCTTCTGGATGCCACAGAAGAGAGCTACAACCTGGTCTGTAGTGTTTGGAGAAGTGGGTTGTAGAGTGGAGCAGGATGGACATGGATGGACGAGGAATCATTGAATGGGCTGAGCTGAGAGTTAGGGGTTCCAGCATCATGAACCATTTGACGAGATAAAGATCCAGAAAAACCCTCAACCTCAGGATGTGGTCATGGCTGACAAGGTGCATCCGGTTTATATTGATTTTGGGAATGAGAGGATGCATCAGACGCAGCAGGTTGTATTTTCATTTGACTTGAACTGACTTGCGGTTTGGGAATGGAACAGGAGCCCTTGTAAAGACAACATCTTTTATTCTTCCAGGTCCCGCTCTGCCCGTCGAATCCTTCTGGTGGTAAAGCTGCTCCCAAGCTACAGATGCCTTTTGGTCCGATTTGCTGAAATAATCCTCTGACTCTTATTTTTATTTTTGTAGTTCATCCAGCTCCATACTGTATGTTTCAGGTCCTCCTCCAGATGTGCTCACTGTGATGAATTGATGAACTCCTTTTGAACGTTCCTCCTTTGCTTCCTATTGCTCCCCACACTGTACATTTGCTAAGTGAAATGATTAAGACTGAACTCTGAAGTCATGTAGACCTGGTGCTGCAGTACTGGCGACCACAGTAACTCCAGGCTGTTTCTCAGGTTCTGGGACATGTTGGTCAAGTCGCTGGCGTATCTGCTCCATGCTGTGACTGGGGCTCATGCAGAACTTCCATTTTCTTGGTGATTTATCCATCTGTTGGGTTTTGTTCAGCTCAAATGACCATGTTTAGAAATGAAAGTACTGGTGATGTATTAAAATCCAACCAGATGGATAAAGATAGTGGTAGGAAGTCAGTTTCAAGGCTTATTGGATTATCGTTTTAGTATACATGGTGTGGTTTTATTAGGACACAAACATATGCTCTGGTGGAGAAACAGGAGAGTAGTGACCTGTGAGGGGTGATAACGCGACTAATTGTCCTTGGGAACAAGTGTGGAGGGAGGAGATGGGGAGGAAGGTGCACTTGGTTTATTTACCTTCAAAGTGAGGGATTTTTCAGGGACTTTTCTGACAGCACCAAACAACAAAATATTCACTGTTGAAAATGTGAACTTTGAATATGTTCATATTTATTTTTTTCTCCCAAATTGTTCTGTTCTATGTCTCTCTGGGTTAATTATGGCTTCATGTGAACTTTGAACAGAATTCTATCATTAAATCATATCGAATCATAATCACATTGCTTGTCAGAAAACATTTTTATTCATTATGCTTCTATGTCTCTGTGTTCTCTGGCAGTTCCGGCTGTGGTTGCTGGGTCTGGGCTTCAGTCTGGCCTATGGGAGCATGTTCACGAAGATCTGGTGGGTCCACACTGTCTTCACCAAGAAGGATGAGAAAAAGGACCGCAGAAAGGTAATGTCTAGTTTTACTCAGATATACTGTAGTTTGTTATGACGTTGACCTGAGCACACGAGGCAAAGACAACAAAGACGACTAATGCCAGAAAGTAACAACATAAAACTGCATGTTTTTTAGACAAAATATTAATAATGAATTTTCACTTGAGCAACACGTCAGCCAGTTAGGGTTGTCATAGTATCAGATACTCGTTTGAACAGGTATCGATACAAACACAAAGTTGTAGTCACTGGACAGAAATGAACCTTTTTACTGAATAGTTTTAAAATGATCTTGTGCTGTATCAGAACAAGTATAAGACCCCATAGACTAGTATCCACTATAAAACCTACCTGGATGACTGAAGGATTACACAGATATAAGACCACATGGGAATATAAAAGACAGTGTTGCAAATTGTGTATTTTATTCTATTTTAATGGTATCAGAAAAGGTATTGAGTATCAAGTCTTCCTTAGTATAGAAATTGAGTTCGAAATTTTATTATCATGACAACATTAGAATCCAGACAACTGTACAAGCTGCTATAACATACATATAAAAGACAACTCACTTACTTAAAACAATACATTTATGAAAACTATTATTTGTAGCCTCCACATCTGAATTGAACACAACAAAGCTCCAGTTGATTTTAGTTTCACTTTCACACAAAGTGGATCAAAACAATGAAATACAATCCAGTCTCGCAACTGTTTCAATTTTGCAAAATGCACTCATTTTGTTCTGTTGTTTCATATTGTTTTTTAAAAGATGTATTACTGACCACGTTGACCAATCAAAGTGTGCTGCCCAAGCTTCCTCAGCCATTCATAATGCACTCTCGCCCCTTGTCAGTCTGTCATTTCACTTACACACCTCATCTCTCACCAATATTTTTTCCAAATTATACAGAAATACTGGCTTTTGACCTTGCAAACAACTTTAAAGGCCCATATTATGCTATTTTCTGATCTATATTCTAATGGCTCACCAAAAACATACCTGGAGTGGTGTTTTGGTTCATTCACACATGTTTAACTCGAAAAGCCTCCATATTTAGGCTGAATTCTTCTCTCAAACCTTCACTACAATGATTTGGATCATTTCAACTATGGAATTGTCAATCTCTACTGAACTGATGATAAAAAAAATAGCTGTTAAGTGTCGTCACAAGGTAGAACAGATCATTTTGAACTTTGGAGATGTAGACAGACTAATAATGAAGGATTTCTCAATGTGGGTCAATGAAACAAAACACAACTCCAGGTGTTTGTTTATAACATGGCTTAAAGCTCACAAGAATCCATTTTGTATGATACAGGACCTTTAATTTTAATTTGACATTCTCTTCCGTATCCCTCAACCTATGCGTAGTTTTATTATCTGTATAGATTTTGCCTAGTGGCCCCACTAAACTGATTAACACCGAAGCTGGTCGATGGCATTTTCAGACAAGCAACTCTGTCCTTTGTACAAATGGTCCAATTATGAAGAGGCATGGGTCCTGTGTGCAGCCCCACCGACCACTAAACACCGCAATCTCTCAGTGTTTGCCTCTGGAGCAGGTCCATAATAAGCACCGGTGCACTGTATGTTTCAAGGTCGTGTAAATGAAGTCAAATGTTTTATATTCCCTATTGTAGCATTGACTCTTTTATCAACGCAGAACCGCTTCGTGGTGTGGTGCCCTTGAGCAAGACTGAACAGCTATTTGTCATGCTCTGTTCTGATTGGTCCCGACGGATGCGGATGGTTCCCTTGCTTCCGTGACGGCAGTGAAGCGCTTCGTGGTGGTCAGGACGTTTTAGAATACATTGTCCCATTGTGAGGGTCTAGGAGGATGTAGAACTGTATAGCCGTTTATTGAATATGGATGGATGAGCAGGCATGGTTGGATGGAGGCCACAGAGTTGGATTATAGTAAAGAAAGAGCTGCAAACATTGACTTTGGGCTAAGTCAGCGATTCCACACCTCTTAATCCTATGTACCAGGGGCTTGGGTCAGCTTCAGTCAAATATGTCAATCTTTTTTGTAGATAACTCAATTAAAAAGTTATCTGTGATGACTAAATCTTTGGCTAGGACTACAGACATTTTTCTTAACTAGGCAGCACGGTGACGGAGTGGCTAACCCTTACGCTTCACTGCAAGGTTCCAGGTTGATCCCCAGGTTGTCCGAGGATTTCTGTGTGGAGTTTGCATGTTCTCCTTGTGTCTGGGTTGGTTTCCTCTGGCCAAACATGCATAATAGGTCAGATTTTCCAGCTAAGGTAGTCTGGACAAAGCTCAAGATTTGGAGATTCAATACCCATGGATGTGTACCTTAACCTTAACTAACTGTTTCATGTAATTCCTTTCATATAGTCTGCTACAGAAACATATTTTGTCTCCTTCGAAATCCATACTAGCTGCCAATACTTTGCAGATCTAAGAAAAAATCGAGTATTTGATCTTAAAGAAAATACCATCTTGGCTAATCCCAGAAATGAGTCTCTATACGAGGGAGAGCGCTTTTCATGTGGGATTATTCCATCACGCTGCCTGTGACTCATGTAAATCTTCAGATGCACACATTTCCCTAAGCCTGAGTGTACGCCTATGTCCCTGCGTATCCCTGTGTGCGACACTACTGTAGAAATCACAGTTTAGCTCGATGACAGCCCTATGGTCGCATTAACACTTCACGCTTGTGTCTGTCGCGGTGCAAAGATTTCATAAGTGTAGTTTGAGGCCTGGAATAAAGCGCTTGGGTTTTGTTGTGGTTTAAGTGCAATGTCTCTGTTCTGATGCTACTAGGGGAGGGAGAAGATACAAATACCACAAGATGAGATGAGATACACAAGATTTAGAATTCATTTTGTTTTGTTCACATTTTTTACTAATTGATAATCTAGTTTTTGAGCAGATAGGTGCCATTTAAAAAGGGATATTTCACGAGTTTATTCTCCTCTGGGAAGAGACATCCTGCACAAGAGCATGTCTAAAGAGGGGTTATTATGTAAAATCGACTTTTTGGAGCTTTCTGCCATGTTATAACATTGTTTCCTCATCAAAAAACATGCCTGAAGAGGTTTCCGATGTCATCCATGCAGTCTCTCCCGAGCTTTAGTTGAACTCTTAGTTGAAGATTTTGTCCAATGCTCAGCCCACAAGCCTACATCAACCATGTTCCAAAACTGTACACGACAACTTGCCAAACCTGATTTGATGTGCAGTAGTTTAATTAGCAGAAATGCACGCTGATTGTACTGTGATAGCTCTCCGAAGGGTGAGTGAGTTAGCATGGAGAGCAAATGGAGGAAGACTCAGAGCGTTAAAAAACAAAAGTGAAAATGACACTTACCAATGCAAACTATCTAGCCCAACTATTATGCTAGATGTGTTTGCATTTGTAGAAGTTAATACACGAAAGGGAAATGAGATGAGATATGGTCCCATTTTTGAGACATGACTCAAGCCTCAGTAATTTTTTATAGCAGGCAGACAAAATTGTGCAGTGGAGACCAGGATTAGGGCAGGAGGTTTTTATTTTTTCCCCATCAATGCAGGACCCGGAGGCATGAATGCTCAACACACTATGGTAGTATTGTCCATTCAAGCCGACAATGACTCCACTATAGAGGGTATTGATACTTTGCAGCTGATGTTATCAACTTTCCCTGAGAATATGATGCTAACTGTAGGCATTACTCTGTCAGAAGCTCAGTTACTCAAGTTAGACTTTAATCTGAGCTTTGTTTTAACACAATCTGACCATAAAGAACTTTGCTGGAACTACAGATGAGTTGATTTATGCTGTTAAACAAGTGCCTCTCACAAAATTACAGACACGACTATGAACGTTCTTGTTGATCACAGGCTCCTGGAAAAGTGTGTTATTTAAATCCATCTTCTTCTTGAGTTTTCAGATCTTAAAACTTTTTGACAGTGTTTGCTATTGCATCTCCATGGTAACTGCTGAACATTCTACTACAGAGATACATGTTAAACACCCCCAATGTGATGTCACTGCAAGTATCAGTTATAACCTCTGTTGATATTGACCACAGACTGAGTTCTCCATCAAGAAAGGCCGGCCCGGTACAGCTTTGTGACGGTACATTTCTCACATTGACCAAACCTGTATACAACACTATTACTGAAGATGGGATCCTGGGGCTGTCTTTATTGCCCATATTTAGTCCAGGTGACAGGCGCTCTCATGTGGATAATGCAATATCATTTTATAGAACGGCTCTTCCCTCTGCCTCTTCACTGTATACACATCTAACATATATCTGTGTATGGAAGTCCGCGCGTACGCTCCGGCGCTGCCACGGCCCACTGCCCACAGTCTGATTGAATTGGCCCCTGTTAGTGATGGATCAGTGTACTGTGCTTTGGTCGCTCTGTTTGCAGCTCTATAAATCCTCCTTCAGGGAATCAAAGGATTTACTGAGTTTGGACGGAGGGTTTCCCTACTGGCTACCGGAGTCTCACAGCTGCATTTAATAAATAGGGCAACTTACTAATCAACTGCAATACAAATACAGCAATGTGTAATACAAATGAATTGGATATGTATCAGCCTAAATGGGAGTTGCAGATAAACTTTTTTGTTTTATTTAAAAATCCAATCCCTGGTTCCAGAACAAAATTTCTTATTCATCTTTCCCATAGACTTTCCAAAAAAAGGAAAAGAAAATTAAAGCTTTGATGAGCAATGACCACAAGACTAATAATTGTATTTAAAATCTGTTTCTTAAACTTTATTAACTGCAAAGTTATTAAAGCATGTTTTTCTGAATCTTGCATTTTAAATTTGCTTTTGGGCTTAAAACAACCGTATTATGGATGTTAATTAGCACGTAGTTAGTTAGTCTACGATGCCTTTGAACTCTTAATATTTTAATTTTTTGAAAAGTCTATGGGTCAGTCACTGTTGAGCCTCATTACATGAAAGAAAATCAAGGAACATCCCTGAAGTTTTATTTTTTATTTATTTTTTTTATTTTTTTCCCTGCCCCAGTGCCAATATGTTATTTTTAAAAAAAATTAAAACAAAACTCACACTCAGAGTAAACATGAGACTGCTGTGTAAGAAAATGTTTTTAATCATCTGCAAACAAGGAAGTAATGCTGGTGCACTGTTAGCATGCTAGTTATGGTTAACAATAGCATGACAGCAAAACTCCAGCCCTGGCCTCTTATGGAGCATATAAACTCACTGCGGTGAATAATTTGTATGCTATCAGTGTGTTAGGAAAGTGAGGAATAAGTTTGGAGTACTGCAAACCATTTAAAATGAGTCTGTTCTGTTTTTCATGTTTTTAAACTGTATAAATTAGGCTTAGCATCTAATTTGTAAGAAACAAGAAGTGTTGGGTGGTTTTGTGTTGAGTTTGCAAGTCCTCACGGTGTCCAGGTGTGCGATACATTTTAAAAAGCTTGCTGAACAGAAACTAAACCAGAACTAAACCAAGACTACAGGTGTTAATATTAAATTTGACTTTAGTTAGTTTGACTGTGTACTGATGTGTCTGTACATCAAAAAACTCTAACTCTGCCAGTGGTTTACTTTTGTCTCTCTCTTCTCTATGTGCAGCACCTGGAGCCGTGGAAGTTGTATGCGACCGTAGGTGTTCTCCTCGGCATCGATGTGTTGTCCCTCATGATTTGGCAGATAGTGGACCCCCTGCACATAACAGTGGAGGTAGGACACACCTGAAATGTAAAATCTCTTTCTCTTTTGTATGACTTTGCTTACAAAGTTGTATTAACCATGTTTGCAATGCTGTGTCCTCATAAAACAACACAGAGGTGGATCAAAATTTGTACTCAAGAAAGAGTAACATTACTTTAAAATATTATTACTCACATAGAAGCAAATAATTTGTATTATTTGGAGAAACTACTACTTGAGTACTACGGTGAAACAGTTTTGAGGTAAAATGTATTTAAAATCTGAAATATGCTGTATGAATTAATGTGACTGGAAATATTAAAATTTGAGTATTTTCAATGGACAGACACAAAAAATAGAAAAGCAAAATCATATTTGGATGAAGCATAAATGCTGTGTCTGCTACTCACTACAGGATATTTCAGTCTTGAACGATATTTAAACATGCAACAAAAAGCACAGACCACAGAAATGAGGAGAATCAGAAGAGATTTTAAATTTCTGAGCGCAAAGACTGCAGCGAAGAGGCCACACATTACAAGCTAAAAGTTATGAGTGCCCCTCGGCCCTTGTTTTAGACTAAATTGTTCAAAAGATCAGAGCAATGCACTTCTACTTTAGATGCAAGTCAAAACTATGTTATTATTATTTGTGAAATGTACAATAGTTCAGATAAATGTTGTTAATGATACAGAAAGCCGGAGATAACTTACATAGTTTACTTTAGCAGCAGCTTCACCCTAATTCTCACTGAGTGGATTTATGTAAACAGACACACTACTCTCACCTTTTTACAAACAGCTTTTGCCTTTTCACTTTATAAAGATCGCTTCAAACTGTATTAATAGCACTGTTTTGTGAACTGGGCATCATTATTTGCAGAGGACAAATTCTAATGGATAATATGGATGAGAATGCCTTGACAACTTTACAAGACACGAGGAAGTGATCTTTATATTTGTATCTTGGGCCTCTTCCTCCCTCTTCATCTGATGCTCTGTTTTATTGGCTGTTACACTAGTGCTGATATTTTGTGGTTACAATATGACAGAGCCGTTCAAAGTCACAACAGACACCACACAAATGAGGGCTCCACAAAAGTCAGATCCTAAATAGGCCAAATTATCTCATAGTGTATGCTGGGCTTTACTCACAGTGAGAAGAGTAACCAAACCTTTTACTCAAGTAAGAGTACTGCTGCACTGTATAATATATTTCCCCAGTAGATGAAGTATGGTATCTGAAAACTACTCTCTTCAAAAGTTACTCAAGTCTCTATTGCTTCAAAAAGTTACACAAGTAAATGTAACTAAGGACTACTCACCTCCGCCTGACGTTGCGTATTGAAACGTAGCAAAGTGCACCCTGCTAACACAATGTGAGTTGTTGTGTTTAGAAATTCACGAGAGAGGACCCCAAAGGAGACCTGGACGTGCTGATCCAGCCTCTCCTTGAGCACTGCAGCTCAGAGAAGATGAACACGTGGCTGGGTGAGTGATGGAGCATGTGGTATCTTATGAGTTCAGACCAGGGTGATGGTGGTGTGGTGGGTTAGGTTTTCACCCACCAACTACAGGGTCAGTGATTCAAACTCAGGTGCATACTGTTGTTTTGTCTCTGGGAACTTCATCTATATTCCAGGGACAGGATAGAGCATCTGGCAGTACAATTCTTCCATATCACCTTGAAACTGGTATATTGTCACAACCCTGAATATATTAACCAACAATCAAATAGCAAAAAACAGCGTTGAGGTACGGTCAGATGCAGAGGACAAATTTCCCTTTGCGACAATAGCCTAACGTCCACAATTTGTTTGTCTCCATGGAAATTATATTGCTTTGTCTGAAACTTCAGTTTAAAAATTGATATTGCTTTGTCTGAAACTTTAGTTTAAAAAGACGTAGTAGTTACAATTTACTGGTCAGATCTGTGCAGACGCATGCCCACTCACAGTATGAATAAAAAAAAAACATTTCCAATAAAAATACTTGACATTAAATAAATACAAGACAGATAAGTTTAATGGTTTACTGTTCCAGTCACAGCAATAACATCTCTGTGGAGACAAGTAGGTGCTGGACTCCCCCATAGGAAAGTCACATAATGCACCTTTAAAGCTCTTGTTAAATACACCTTCTTATGTTGCTGTCCTCCTCAGGTGTGGTGTACGGGTACAAGGGTCTGCTCCTGCTCCTGGGGATCTTCCTGGCCTATGAGACCAAGTCCATCTCCACAGAGAAGATCAACGACCACCGCGCTGTGGGCATGGCCATCTACAACGTGGCGGTGAGTCACCAGGACACACTCTATACTGTCCTAACTATTATAATCCTCAGAACAAAATTGTACAATTCATAGGGCTGAATGAATGGAATAAGATTAAATTTCTATTAAAGAGGAGGTGTTATGCTAGAACAATTCTTTGGAGCTTTCTACCATAATAGTAATAACATTGTTCCCTCATCAAAAACATACCTGAAGAGGTTTTCCAAATCATTTGTGTTTGAGCAATCTTGCAGTCTCTCACAGGCACTATTCTAACCCTACTTACAGTTAGGTGTATGAGGTCCAAGGCTCCACCCACAAGCCTACATAACCAGGAAGCTCTCTGCAGCGCTTCACATGCTTCCAACATATGGCTACTCTCTGCTCAGACCTTCCCTCATGGAACAGTGAGCAGAAGAAAGACAAAACTTTTTAATACATTGCAAATGTAGCATTTTCAAACGAATAAAAGGCAACATGGGGATCTAAATGTGTTATGTAATACCCCATAGAAGTGTAATACCCTCTCTTTAAGTGGTCATCATGACCAAATAGCAAAGGATCCAATCATGTAAACAATGTAATATGGGTCTGTTGGGTCACATTCTGCATAAATGCTGCTAATACTGTAGTTTAGGCCTCAAGAAACATGTGTTTGAAATGTGGAGTAAATCAGTTGCCCCGACAACAAACATTATTAGAAATAATAATTATAACTGATTTAGATAATTTTCTAAACTTGTTTGGCTTAATGTTTTTACTTGAATTACTGAATCCATATCAATATTCACTAAAGTAGATTATTCAACTGTATGCAGACTGCACTCTTATGTGTTTTAAAAAGTTACTATAATCACAACTGAACTTGGGTTGCCAGTGCCTGAACCTGCAGATAGAGACAGATGGACAGGCCTCATTTTAAAGCTCAGAACCTCCAGAATTTGCTCACTGAGCTGCAGAGGCTGCACTAGCACTGATTCATGATTGGCTGGAGGTGCTGGAGTTTAGGAAGTGGTGATTCAGATCAGAGAGAGTCCTTTCAGATTTAAACCAACTGGATTTCATCATTGAAACTGGTGATCCAAATGAGAGACTTGTGTGAGGCTCACGCTGCTTTCTGATTGGATGAAAACCAACACTAAATAATGTAACTAAGAATAATCCGGCATTATAATTGTTATCAGTCAAAGCAATATGTCATTTAAACATATTTACTTCATATTTGGGAACACAGATAGGTCACAGTACAGAACCTTTAACATAGTATGTCCATTTCAGTATGAGTTTTTCAAAGCTACTCTTGCACATATTAAAAGGCCTCTGTGCTTCCCCTCTCAGCACAGCTCTCATTAGTGCAGTTTTAGCTCTCCTGCTTGTGGTCAGTGCAGGTTTCAGTTTATGTCATGCAAATTAGCTAGCAAGCATACAAAAGTTTATTTCTATAGCACCTTCCACAAATTAAACAGCTGCCTGCTCTGGCCCATTCAAATTAATGAGTGTTTCAAATATAGGCCCCCAAGAGTTCTCAAGAAATCAACTTAACATCACTTTTGGAGCAGGGTTGGAAGTTGTTAGAAAATGGACCTTTCACAAAGAAACACTTCATAAGTACTATATTAATATTACGTTATAGTAGATTTAGATAGCACCTTTTAAAACACCTAAAGTGCTTTACATGCTTACATGTATTTATTATTGATTCACTCCTTAGTAGTGGTAAGCTACTACTATAGCCACAGCTGCCCTGGGGCAGGCTAAAGAAAGCAAGGCTGCCAATCAGTGCCATCGGCCCCTACAACAGCCACCAACACACACTCACACACCACATTAGGAAAGTATCTTGCCTAAAGACACAACATGAATTTGCAGTAGAGTCATTACTGGCCCACTGTGGCATTTGGTATTCCCCATGGTCTCTCATCAAAGTACTAACCAGGCCCAACCCTGTTTAGCCTTTAACGAGATGAGGCATTGACAACCAGGTATTTTGCATAATTATCTGGTCAAAACCTGCACAGATGTGAAAGAAATATGATTACACATCAGATCATTGACATGACTTTTCTATAATCTTAATTCCAGACATTTTGGGTGTCTGTGTGTGAACGTAGCCGCTGACAGCACAGTCTCTGCATTACAGTGATTATCATTATGCCATCTGTTTTTCCTTGTGACTGAACAACACATTCTACCTGCGTCACTTTCACACTTAATTATCAGCTCTCACATTAGCTGTCAGTCAGAGCTGGTGTCACGTGCACAAAGCCAGTCTTCCACGCTAATGCTAATGCTAATGCCTTCTCTGTCACATAGTGTGCAGTTTAATGTGTCCAGGAAACAACATCCACAGCCGCAGCACTCAGCATCTGAATGGACCACAGGCAGCCCAGATTTAGCCCAAATCGAGTGGGAGGAATGCAAATGATTACAGTGAATATTGCATGACCTGCTTACAAAAGGGATTTGTTTTGTAATAGAGAATAATCTATCATTTATTCAAGACTTTTTTTTGAGAATGTTTGAATGTATTGGATTTCCCGAAAGGACTCAAGCACAGTTTTGTGTAGAAGTTTTTGTTTCTTGTTTTGTTTCAGGTTATATCATATCAGAATTAGAATAAGTTTTAACTTGCTTCAGTGCTGTGGTGCCACATAAAACAATGAATAATAATAGTAAATATAAGCTAAATTAAAATAAAGCATGCATTCAAAATAAGGTAAATAGAAAACAGTCTTTGAATGAATATATACAAAATATACAGTATGGGCAGAACAACAGTGCAAGTAGATTATGCAAAACTTTTTTTAGTCATAAAAGTTTCGTCTAACGTAGCTGATGCAGGTTTGATATGTGTATCAGTCTGAACTGAGCTCTACATTCATGAGTCTGGGACAGCTCTCACTGAAAGTGATCAGGAAAAGGCCAGATGTCAGGATGAATAGTCACAACAATGGAACAAGCCAAGAAATCTAACTTTTGTTAAATTCAGTTGAGAGAAAAGCACAGACATCTTTTCCATCCACAAATGCTACACTCACACACATTTTGGAAAAACAAAATAGTGCATATTTCTGGTAAAATAATCTGTAGTATGTCTGTTAGCGTAGCCATGTTTGCTGTGGTATGTTTCTCCCATTGCTCCACCCAAACCACAATGCTGTCAGATCCACTGGTGGCACTGTGAAGTCTCAAATATCAGAGAATTCATCTTTTTGGCCAGGTTTGCTTCATTCATCCATTCATTTTCTTCCGCTTTATCCGGGGTCGGGTCGTGGAGGCAGCTGTCTAAGCAGAGATGCCCAGATATCCCTTTCCACACACACTTTCTCTAACTCCTCTGGGGGGATCCCAAACCAACCCAGAGACCCTCGAGCACGGTCTGGGTCTTCCCCGGGGCCTCCTCTCGTGCTCTTTTGGACACTCAAAGATGCTTTACATTGCTTTATTCATTCACTCTACACTTGGTGTTGATAAGATACTCTTATAGTCACATCTGCTCTGGGGCAGATTTATGGAAGCGAGGCTGCCAACCTCACTACATCCACACAAACCACATTCATTCTAGGCAACAGTTTTTGCCTCTGGTGCCCCACTGTGGCACCGGGTATCTCCCATCCAAGTACTAACCTGGCCCTGGCTTGCTTAGCTTCTGATCAGGCTTTGATAGGCCGGTATGGCCTCCTGGATGCCTCAGCTGGCTCCTCTTGACGTAGAGGAGTCGTGGCTTTACTTTGAGCTCCTCCCGTGTGACTGAGCTCCTCACTTTATCTTTAAGGGCGCACCCAGCCATCCGTGTATCTGTGATCTTGTCCTTTCTGTCATTACCTAAAGCTCATGATCATAGATGAGAGTAGGAACAGAGATCTAAACCAGGACTAAACCAGGATTAAATCAGGACTAAACCCAGGACCATAAGTAAGAATAGGAATGTAGGAATGTAGATTGTAAAACTTTGCTTTGCTTTTTAATTCAGCCCCTAGTTTACCAAAACAGTCCGATACAGCGACTACAGCACTGCAGACGCTGCACTGATCTGTCTGTCCATTTCATCTTTTCCTCACTCATGAACAAGAGATGAATAGAGACTCGAAACACCACCTGGAGATGGCGCCACCCTTTTCTGTAACCTTGCCAGCAGGTTATGTTTCCTCATTAAAATGTGTTAGCAGTTGTGGTTGGTACTTGTACTTTGTAGTAGTAGCTGGCAATAGTAGTTTATAGTAGTAGTTTGTAATTGTTCTCAACTTTATTAGTTGGTAGTAGTATTGGTCATAGTAATACTTGAGAGTTGGAAGTCGTAGTTTGAGTATTTTGTAGCAGTTGAGATTGTGGTAGTAGTAGCTGGCAGCACTTATTGTTGTTGTAGTAGCTGATAGTAGAAGGTAGTAGTAGTTATAATAAAGATAGTTGATGTATTTTATAATTGTATGCAACCAGAGAAGAGCTAAAGCTTTGTTTGAGTGTTGCAACTTTTAAATCTGAAACATTTTCCATCAGCACATTTGACCTTAATCTGGTTAGAAGCGTATGCAAGTCACAACAGCTACAAATCTTCAAGTATATCCACTTAATTCTCAGCCCTACTTCCTTTTACTACAGCTGTTTATGCTATTGCTCTGAGTCCTAAACAATATGGAACGATATGTTGTTTCTGACAGCTCATCTGATCCTTGTAGTGTCCTCTGAGAGGAACACTGCTGCCTCTGCCCTAATGGTAGGATAGATACAAACTGGCATGTGTGTGCTTCAACATGTCTGCTCCTCCTCTCCTCCATCTATCTAATCACGCGCTTTCATTTCCTACGCGTCAAACCTAGGCCAACAAAAGACATCGTGGTTTATATTCTTTTACATTTCATATTTGGACCAGAAAACAACCAGTGAATATAGGAATGGACTTTGGTGCTTAGATGTCGGCAGGTAAAGATGTCACAGAAAAAGGAGAGGAAATGTGTATTTATAAGAAATGCAACAATTAAAGAACTTGAACTTGTTTTTTCCCCCATGAATTTGCATAAAATTTGTCTTGCTCCTTTACAGATATACTGTATTGCATAAGCAGCTCTTGAGGTCAAATTAAGTTCACTGTGTCTACATCTAATTATAAAGCATTTTCTTGTCCAAGAAACATGAAGTGCATGGTTAGCATTAGCTGTTTAGTTGTTCACAAAACTCTGCACTGGCCGCTGAAAGTTGTGTAAAGCACATAAACTCATTGCAGTGAATAATTAGGATAACTTTGGACCACTGCAAACCATTTAAAACAAGAAGTACTCCTGTTTTTCACATTTTTCACATCAGGTACAGCCCCTTGTGACGTTTTTAATAATTGTTAATCATTCATCTGGACTATACAGACTCTAAACCCTATTCGAATGGAATTAATTTTACAGATGACCTAGAGACATCTACACCGAAACAAGAAAAAAACATTTTAATTCATCATGTTGCCAACATATTATTTTAAGTTTGTTTTTAGCAGAATGCACCTGTTCTATTGTCTCTAATGCCATTGTTTCTTACCATGTTGATACGATCAGATCAGAACGACTTCCACGCGATCAGATTTCTTATGAAACAGCTGTGTTCTCTCTCTCTCTGTTTTAAACCATTCATGCTGTATCACCCCTTCATTCAAACTTTGCACCAAAAGCACCCAAACCTTTCCAAAGATCCTCCATGCTGCTGGTTGCCATGGCAGCAGTGTTGTACTTCCAGGTCACGTCTTTACCACAGTTTGTTTTATGTTTTTACTTTTTAATTGTAGAAAAAACAATAACTGTATTACAGCGTGGTCCATGGTGAAGTAATATTGTCAATTTAGTTTGTATCTGGATGTAAAATGGGCCGTAGAGACATTTTGAATCACTACTAGCCTCAATGCACAGATGAAAAACAGAATAATTTATAGACATGAGCGTTCACATGGGACTAGAATTACCTGAGGAGCTCTGAGTTTGCAGAATTAAAGTAGGTAAAATTTGGGGTGAATTTTCACAGACTTTTTTACAGACATGGACAATTCGCACGGGATCAGAAACACTTTACCAGGAGACCCTAGGTAAAACTAATCCCGGAAGAATAGGGCTCTAAACACATAAAAGACTGTAATTACAGACTGGTTGACTATTCAAATCATCATTAGCCTTATAGTTGTTATATGAACAATAAAAGACAATAAAGCACAGGTGATTGGTTGAAAGGTGACAGTATCAGGTTGTGATTGGTTGACACAAAGTTGACAGGAGGTAGGAATGAGGAAGGAATACTCATGAGGTTTGCTGCATGCATCAGGAAGGGCATCTGATGGAAAACAATGGCCAAAAGTGAGATAATATGGGTCTCAAGAGCTAAAGATAAGATCTGTTTTTTGTTGTCCTACTTAACTTTGATTATAGTTATTAATATCAATGTTTCCCACAGGTCTATACTGAGACTACGGTAGCCCAAGTGTTCCAGTTTTTAATCATTTTGTCGAATGCAATTTTTGAAGTATAAATGTCACCTCTCCCTCTGTGGATAAAAGTACTGATTTCAGATTAAATATAGCTACTTGTAAAGCATTTAAAGGCACACTATGTCACTTTTCTGGTAGAGTGTCTCTCCATGGAGATGTTATTGCTTTGCCTGGAATGTTCCACAGTATGGCATTACATCTATCTAGCATTTATTTTATTGCGGGGGGTTTTATTGCTCGAAGATACCTTGAAAAATGTCAGTCTAACTGGGAGCGGTAGGGCTGAAAGATTTGGGAAAAAATATCTAACTGCGATTTTTCTGACAAGCACTGGGGTCAGATTTGTGATTTATGTTTTAAAAATAGGATTCTGTTCAAGGTAAAAACTATAAACGATACAGAGGACACAGGAGGCACATGACAAACGGTCTGTGGATGGGTCCAAGTGGTTCAAGTCTCACAGAACAGTCTGAAGAGCTGGGCTTTTAAATGGGTTTTGAAAGAAGAGAGGAAGTGTATGTCACAGATGGATGATGGGAAGAAGCTCCAGAGTCAGGGGGAGGCTCTGGCCCCCATCGACAGGAGGGATGGACAAGAGAGACGGTGAGTGGATCACCTATCCACAGATCTGAACTGTAACTTTGTGTGGTGCTGCCAGCTTGTCTCCATGCAGATGTGAAAATAATCACATGTCCAAAGAGATGAGCAGGTGGCTTACCTTCCACCAGAAAAGTTACATAGTGCACCTTTAAATAATCCCTGTTTGTACTACCAGTTTTGTTCAGTTTGTTTTTAGACAAACATTCTGACTATGGGTTGCCACCATTGTCTCCTATTAAAGGAAAACACTGAATGTAGTAGTAACCTTGTCATAATGGAGTTATTTATCATTTAAGTTATGTATTACACAAACAATAATTGTGTAAACATTTCTTAACCATGTCTTTCAAATTCACCTAATACAATGGTGCAACATAACAAAGTAAAAGTAGTAAAGTATTGTATCTGTACTTTACATAAGTACATTTTAAAGTGGATACTTTTTACTTTTACTTCATTACATTTGACAGCAGGTCTGTACTTTCTACTCCACTACATATTTTAACTGGACTGAAAAGTATTATTGTTTGAGCCGTGAAAAAGGCTGAGGGCGTTAACACATTCATAATTTGAGCAAACAAAAATCAACAAATAAAACAAGCTAGAAAAAAATGCTTTCTAGCTTTTTCAGTTGTTCTTTTGAACAAAATTCTGCACAAATCTTTATCAAAGTCAATACATTTGAAGCTTTATAAGACCACAGAATCTGCATGAAATACTTGTATTTGTTACTCTTTAAGTACATTTTAAAACAGGTACTTTAATATTTTTACTTAAGTAGGTTTTTCATTTAATACTTTCACATTTTTTACTCCACTATATGTAACAAAACTGAGTACTTCTTCCACCGCTGCTCTCACAATAACAAACCACTAGACCACCATATTATTTGTACTCCAGGGCAGTAAATTCAACTTGTCAGCTCATCTGTTCCATCTCTACCACTGCCATCCTCCTCAGACGTGTGAGAAGAGACAGAATACTGCTCCAAATACAACTATACATCAAACCTGACTGTGGACTCTCAACTTTTATGTTTTGTTTTCTTTTTCAAGTTACCCCACTGCACTGTGTAACTTTTCTAGTGGAGGGCTGCCACTTGCTTAGAGATGTTACTGACATTAACTGCTAACACATATTTAGATCACCATGTTTACCTTTTTAACATGTCTCTGAGTCTCCCCTCCCTTTGCTCTCCACACTAAGTCACTCCCCCTTCAAAGCGCTATCACAACACAATCAGTATGCATCTCGCTAATGAAACCACTGCACGTCGCATCAGTTTTGTCATTTTATTGTTGTTGAGTACAGTTTTGACACTCTAGTTGTCCTTGCGCTGCCTCCCACTTGTCACCAGAAGGATAAGTTTAATGCCATATTGTGAAAAATTCCAGATATTCCAGTGCACCTATAAAAAAGAGGCCCCAAGAGCTCTCATTGGGTTCGCCGCTATAAATAAAGATAAAGAAAGAAAGGAGTTAATTAGCACATTTAAACATGGTATAGTCTTCTTTTCCTTTGTAACTTTTTTTAAGAATGTGGACAACAGAACAAACGGTTTGCAGTGGTCCAAAGTTATTCCTCACTTGCCTGACGCATTTCAAGCATCCTAAACGTCAACAACAACTAGCATGCTAATGTGAACCTCCTGATTATAACACAACAATGACAATAAAATGCTTTCTAATAAGATTCGGACAGCACACACCAGACTTATGTTGACTTTAAGAGCTGCCTACGTAATATACTGTACTGGGACAATTTTGCTCAAATACATGGGGAAAAATCAGGTACTGAGCTTTTAAGAACCGTTCTGGAGAATAGTGATTTGGTGGTTATCTTCTTCCATAGGTTTTATCTCTTCATAAGTAATTGAAACCAGGAAGTACTTTTTTATTGGTCATTTCAATGGTCTGCTAAAGCTGATGAATGTGTCCACAACTGACTTAATATGTTTGCACAAATCATCCTAGCTCCAAACAGAGCAAATATAAGGAAGACCAGAACAAAGAAATCATATTGTTTTGTATTTTTCTTTCTCTGTCATAATGCCAGATGGAGGGCAGGAGTCTATATAACTGAGAGATTCACTGTTTTGACAAGAAATATTCAAACCATAAATGTTAGTAGTGTTAGTAGTGAGAACCATATCATTATTTCTTAGAGAAAGTCCTTTCAACTGACAACAATCGTCTTTGGGGTTGAGTAATGGCACTACTTGCTGAAGCAGCTGCGAAAAAGTACTCCTCTTTTGTTTATTTGTACTGACAGAGAAGATGTTGGATTTTGTGCCAGTTTTTTTGTGGATAGGCCCAGTGATTAGAGACGTATCAAGGTCAGTAAAAGTGAAATTTAAGTAGCAACTGACAGTAAATTTCACCATAGAACCTGACCTGACCTCCAGCTCAGTCATCAGGTTGTCAGCTCACAATCACTGTCCTGCTCATAAGAACTCACTATATTAATGCGCGTCTCTCTGCCTTCTCACCTATTCTCCAGTCATTCGCACCATCTTCAAAAACCATCCCCTTTCATGCCACTTCAAAATGTCAGTGCCCCTGGTGCAATGGGCCGTAAACGTCCAAGGCCATAAACCCCTCTCCAGCCGTGCAACAGGCAGTCTGTTATTCTCAAAAGAAAACTCTTCTCCATCTCCGCAATTCCCTGCTCTCATCATTGTCTTCCCAGAAACCAGGAAGAACCGTCCTGATGTCAGCCCGTCAGGTGACCGACCAAGAGCCCGACTGGCTTTAAGTTTAATTAAAATGACTATTTTGCAATGTGTTGGGTTTTGCACATGATTGACTGTAAATGCCCAAATGTATGTTTATTTCTATGTGGTGTGCTGGGTGGACTGTGCATTTCTAGGCCATCATCACTGACATCTGTGATTTACAAGAATGACAACTGTCTGAGAGGGTTATTTATTTATGTTAGACACTGTTGTTGGAGCATCATATTTTGAGACCTTTACCGTTACTCCAGTCCACAAAAGAGAATTATTATTATTTGTTTACAGACTTTGTTTAAACCTGCGGACACTTTATGTTGATTACTATTATTTGAATACTTTTTTTTTGAAAATGTTATTTATTTTTGTTTGATTCATTTGCTGGAGGGTGTAGATCTTGCAGTGAATATCCTTGTGTGGGTTTAGATCATAAACAAAATGATCAATAAATGATTTGACCACAGACCATACCCTACAAGTAAAACCCATAATATCTTTAATGCTAGAGAGACCTGGCTGGCATCTCATCAAACCAAAAACACTAGATACCCTTGTGTTAACCTGACTCATGCCAACTTGAAATGTGTAGCACTCTGAATGGGGTTGTACTTATTATTAATCTGAGATTGTTCTCACTGAAAGCAATCAGGACCTATTGGGCCAGTCCAATGAATCATCTAACTATTAAATCCAGTTGAGAGAAAAGTACAACTTTCCTGTCTGCACATTTTTGACTGCTGAAATAGGCTGAAGTACATCTGTTGGTCTTACCATGTTTGTTTTAGTTCGATTGTGCACTTCATCTTTGGCTTCTGCACAAACTTCACTGCTGCTCCATGGTTAGTCCAGTTTCTGGCCCACCAGTGGCCAGGACCTATCACACCAGCAGGAGAATGTCAAGATGATTTCTCGTACATCTGTGAACTCACATCTTGCTGTGTAAGATAACTTACTGTCTCAACCAGTGAAAATGTGTTGGAGATGTGAACCTCTCCTTGTAGGGTGAATGCTCTCCATCACGATTATCTGTTGTTGTTTGGTACGCAACATTTCCATTTTTTACCCCCATTTTCAAACCTCATTACCCTGGTCTGTCTGCTGTCCAACACTGATGAATGTGTTCTCTCCCATCTGTATCCACAATTCCTTAGCTAGTGTCCTGTTCTCCGTTCGTCCCAGGGAGCCTCCTGTTGAAATGAATTGGAGCGGCGCATGCCTGTTGCTGCTCGCACTGTCTGTGAGTGATGGGACTGGGCAGACAACATGGCTGCTCCTTTCTTCACCGCTCCAGAGGGATTTTTCAGCGGCTCTGTAAGATGAATGAGTGTTGATCGATACGTATGGATTTTCAGGCAGGCTCATGTTTCTTGGGCTGCGTGCGTCGGCTCTGTGCAATGCTTTATATTCAACTACAGCACCATCATCCATCTTCTTACACTGTCATTTCTCTGGCCCGCTACTTTCAGACAATTTGTCTGCAATTCACTTTTGGTATAAGAGAAAGTTTGATGTTTGGGGGTTTTTTTCTTGGTTTTAGAAAATTTTGAATTTAGTAAGTCTGAAAGATTAATCACAAGGGAAAAACTTTGGAATGGCAAGTAAATCACAAATGCTTCTATCATTTATGAAAGTTTTTAGGATTCTTGTGTTAGTTTAGCTCTTCATATTTCAGTCTTCTCTTAAAGAAGCAGTGACTGCCCAGAGCAAGGTTCTGAAAGTACAGTTCTTGCTGGAAGCTAATCAGTTATGTAGTGAAATGTATCGTGTATTTCTGAATTGTTATAAACTGCAGAGTTAGAAAGACATTTAGCCACAGTTAAAGGTTTAGGTTTGTTTGACTAAAATGATCTTGTCAATGACATCTCTGCTGTGCCTTTAAACTCTTAATATTTAATTTTTTTGATAAAATCAATGGGAAAAATAAATGAGAAATTTACTTTCAGAACCAGACCAGGCTTAGACATAGGCATGTGTTGAGCTCCTTGGTCCTGGTTAAATATGTGGTGATAATGGACATACACATAAAATCTGGTGTCAATTGCTTTGCTAATTAAATATGTATAAATTGAAGCCCCAGTAAATAATTTGTTTGGCTAATGTGATATTCTAGCTTTATTCAGAGCATAGGTAAATGGTTAGACAGGCAGGTATACTGCATATAAGTTGAAGTAGCATGCCTGGATACTAACAAAAAGTGTTAGCAATATGCAGTCACATCAGCCACGGCTGAGAACTCTGACAACAAACAATACTCAGTTCAATCACTCCAAAATAGCGAATTGTTATGTCTTTATATCCATATCCTTGTCTGGGTTTTGGTACTCATTTGACCTCTGACCTCCATCATGGCCCTAAGCAAAGTGTGATCTGTGGTCAGGAATGTTACTATGACATTCAAAGTGAAGATAGTTTTGAGATAGAGATAGTTTTATGGACTATGTTGCACACACAAAGTTCAAGTGTCTGTACAAGCTGTATACATGAGGGTCAAAATGAGACTGCTGTGTGCTGTCTGCATCCTCCTGACAGTCCTCTCTCTGTTGTGTCTGTGCAGGTCCTGTGTATGATCACGGCTCCGGTCACCATGATCCTGTCCTCTCAGCAGGACGCCTCTTTTGCTTTCGCCTCCCTCGCCATCGTCTTCTCCGTCTACATCACTCTCGTGGTGCTCTTTGTTCCCAAGGTAACTAACTGACTACTAACTACTTTCACATATCGAGTTCCTGAATCCATGGGACTCCATACTGGCAGCTGAGAATTAGTGGTAATGAATGGCAGAGTTCACTTTTTGATTTTTTTTTTTTTGTCATTTAATTAAATTATAGACGCTGATTTACCTTAAAACAAACACGATTTAACATTAGCAGCTCTTACCTGGCACAGCTGTTATTTTAAAGAGTATAGATCACATAGAATACATTTGTAGCTTAATTAATGTACGGTTTAATTACTATTTATCTGCAGAAATCCACTTCCCCCGTAAATCTGGAGCTTTGTAAATCCAGTTTGGAGGTGCCTGCCAGATTTACTGACTCCAACTCCAGGCGCTTTATGGATACAAGATAACAAAACAAATACACTACAACTTCACAAACCTGATGCGATGTGCAGTAGTTTCATTAGCAAAACGCACTCTGATCGTAATGTGATAGCGCTCGGAGTGACTTAATACAGGGAGCAAAGGGAGGGAGGACTCAAAGCCTCAAAACGAAACTGAAACTTATTAAATATTTAAATACATAGTTTCTGGCAAATATAGCATTTTCTAAACAATAAAAGGTAACATGGTGATCTAAAATACGTGTTAACAATTAATACTACATAGAAGTGTAATACATCCTCTAAAGTATAATGAGTACTGTTGATAAATATTTTTGCTGTATTACCTACTCATTTGCCTATACAGCTGAAGACTCCTGGTGTGGGCTTGTAGTGACATCTGCTGGTGATAATGCTAAGTGCTATTCCACACTGAACATTAGAGTCATATTCGAATGGACTAGCTTCATGTTAGCTCATTAGCATACATGTTTGCACTGCTGCTTATGTAACTGTCACCACACTAATGCAGAGGAACCACAGGAGGTACACTCAGATGTATTGGCAGTAATCAGAGAGGGCAAGAGATCCATGAATAAAATATGATTTGTGTTCCTCGAGGAAAGTGTACACAAAAGCCTGCCCTTGTCACCACAGGAGGAAAGGAAAACTACTAATTAAATCAAAGCATAAAAAGTAACAGTTTAAATGTTTTTCTTTCCTGTTTTACATTTGACAGAACTACTTTCTTAAATAACTCATATTAGAGAAGACAATATTGTGCTTGTGTCTGTTCTGTAGTTATAATCTATGACACTCGTGGATCATTATGTTATAATTTGGGCATTTTAAATATTCATCTAAAATGATTTAATAAAAGATGTTAGCTGATGTCACCATAACATCACAACAAATCGCAGCTGTCGGTATGTGTCCTGTCTTATGGATAGCTGCACATCACACCAGAGAGTAGCCGGATATTTCTTTCATTTGTGCCAAAGTGACAATGCCGAATGCACGACCGACTAAGAAAATAAAATTGGAGAATGAAGTAAGCACAGAGCAGTGTGTGTAGGACGGTGATGGCGAAAACGGAGGTTGATTGGAGCAATGACGTCTTGAATACAGGAAAATAAAGAGTACTCAAACACGCGTGAATTACTCTAAATACAACTTCGAGCTGGTAAATAAAAAGGGGAAACGGTTAAAAGCTCTGAAAAGTCAATGTTGCATAATAGGTCCACTTTAAGTCATCCCTTAGTGTGCAAGAGGTGCTGAGCAAAAATGTATCATCAAGATCTGGATTATAAAGCTATTTAGCAAGGTTGATATGGGAAAGTGGAGTGCCAAGCATTAACAAGCACATTTAACTGGGACTTAAGAGTTTAAGGGTGCACTATGTGACTTTTCTAGAGGGGCTCTGTCACCCACTCGACTCCATGTAGGTGTTTTTTACCTGGAATGATCAGCAGTATGGCACAAAACTCATCCCTTTTGCATAGATACTTTGAGCAGAGTCACCTCTCCATAGATCTGACCTGTAAATTGACCTTGTGGTTCCACCTGCTTGTCTTTGCAATACTATAATATCAACATGGAAGTTATATAGTGCATTTAAGAACTTAAATTAAGGAAAGCAAAGAGAAAAAAGTGGCAAAAATTGACTAAACCACTTGACCAGTGGTTCTTAATCTGGGTTCGATCGAACCCTAGGGGTTCGGTGAGTCAGTCTCAGGGGTTCGGTGGAGGTCAAGACACACACCAGACTCATATGATTTGCGGACTGCAAGCGTCTCCAGACGTCGGCCATGTCCCAATTCGACAAATGCACCCTTTACTGTGCCTATCGAAGTATCCGCCCGACCCTTTCGAATGGCATAAAAACATAAAACGACATAAAAACGAAGAAAAGGAACAGACTTTGCTGTGAAAATGACATGAGAGTGGCACTTGCCAAGGTGAAGCCATGCATTTCTGAACTGGTCTCTCAAAGGCAACAGCAGAAGTTACACTGATTTGCAGTAAATATTCATTATTATTCTAGCCTGATGGAAATTAGGTGATGGCTATGTGTTAAAATGTTAAAAAGAATAAACAGCATAAATACAATAAGTTAATTATTGGAATACATAAGGTTAAAAATAAATCATTTCAGTGTGGTAGTATTAAAAAAGGTCATGTCTTTGTGAAAAGGTATATATGTAATTTGTTGTGAGTTCATGCATTGTATTGGTTTTATTCTTTGAACACAGTGATGTTAATGCAGGATGTTACGTTAATGAACAAACATATGTCTTGAATTTGAAAGAAATTATATTTTATTTTTCAATACAGAAGGGTTCGGTGAATGTGCATATGGAACTGGTGGGGTTCAGTACCTCCAACAAGCTTAAGAACCACTGCACTAGACAAAGAAAAGACACGCTATACTGGTGAGGACTATCCCCAATATGAACACAAGAGGGAGACATTACACAAGAGAAATGACTTAAGTAACTAATCATAAAGCAAAGTAAAATATGTTATGTGTTAACAGAATCAAAGGCAACTTATTAAAGGTGCACTGTGTAATTTTTCTGATAGAGTGTATGCCACCTATTTGTCTCCATGGAGATGTTGCCTGGAGTTTTCCTTATTAAACTTGTTTATCAAGCATGGAACTCCACTAGGCCAAGTTATAGGTCAGATCTGTGGAGAGGTGAGACCAGTGAGTAATCATTAAAGAAGATATATTGTGTTTGTGACTGTAATATATAATTATAATCTATTTGTACCAAAATGACAACACAACGCTGCTGAATCTGAACCTTTATCACAGATTAAGAAAATAAAACTGGAGGTAGGTACAAAGTAGGTAAAGAGCAGTGGGCGTAGACCGGGGATGGGGGGGGGGGGACAACTATATCATGGTTGACAGCTCTAAAAAGTGGATTTTGCATAATAAATCTGCTTTAAGACGTCTGTAATTGAACAAAAGCAAGATAGATAAGTTTAATGCCATACCATGGAACATTAACGGCCACGCAAAATCATAGAGACAAGCAGGTGTTATACTGGAAAAATACGCTTTCTTACTGTGGGCAGAGTTGTCACCTTTCCACAGATCTGACTTTAAACTTGGTGCCGTCTGCTAAACTTGTCTCCGTGGCAATAGACAAGTTTAATGCTATACAGTGGGACATTCTTCATTCTTCGTTTGCGTGTGTTCCTCCAGATGCGTCGCCTGATCACCAGAGGAGAGTGGCAGTCCGACGCTCAGGAGACCATGAAGACGGGCTCCTCAACCAATAATAATGACGAGGAAAAGTCCAGGCAGCTGGAGAGGGAGAACAAGGAGCTACAGAAGATCATCCAGGAGGTCTGATAACAGCTAATATACTCACAATACACGGGTACTTGACGTTACGCTCATTTTCTGCCATATCACTTTTTTTCTTTTTTTTTTTCTTCCTCCAAAATCAAACTCAACTTTGCACAAATATGTATTCTAGAAATGACATATCGTTTTAGAATGAAGTTGTGTTTCATGTTTTGGGATTTTAACAAAGTACATTCAAATATCTTGTAGTGTGACTGTAGTATTGAGACAGAGACAGGTCATAAAAGTGTTGGGGTAGAGACAAACATGTTTACCTTACTTAATAAAACTACACCTTTATCTGTACCTTACATGTAAAAAAAAAAGATATACCGGTAAGCAGTTTAATGCTATAATCCAAAGGCAAAATTTTTTTTCAAAAGGCAGTTACACAAAAAACAACAAAAAAAAACCCACAAAATAAAAAATAAAAAATAAAAAAAATAAAAAAAAAACAGAAAGAGCTCATGTGACATTTATGCACCAGGAAGAGCTCTGGGTTATAGGTTAAGGTACAGTTCAAAATTAATAATTACATTTTTGTGCGACTTTTCTGAAAAACTTTGAACTTGCGCAAGTTCGATGTCGACGTGACAGCTGTATTTCCCAAGAAAAATCCCATTCTAATCGGTAAAAAAGATGGGACAGTTACATAATTATTAAACTGGCACTGTTGACATATTAAGTCATTTATTAGAATTTTTTAACATGGCAAATTTGTAGTGAATGTCCCGCGGGGTGATAGGAAATGTCACACCACAGGACATGTTAAAATGTCTCAATTTAAAAGTTACACAAAAAAATGTTGTGGTCTTTGTGAAATGCTTCCTTATAATTATCATAGAACTGATTTGTTACACCCCCAAACGTCAAGTACCCACATACAGATATACACAAGACTGGAGCGGGAGAACAAAGAGCTGCATATGATCTTTCAGACGCAACATCAAACATGAGACTAGTTATCCCAAAAAGAGTCTCAGGCTTTGGATGGATGGGTAGGTAGGCAGGTAGATGGTTGGATGGATGCATGGGTAGTTTTATTCTGCACTCTTCTGTTTTAATGTTAATTTTATGATAATTATTTGTGATTATGTTTTGATTTGTGTGATTTTAATGTCCTTCTTATTCTGTAAACCACTTTGAATTACTTTGTGTCCGAATTGTGCTATACAAATAAACTTGCCTTACCTTGCCTTAGGTAGGTAGGTTGAGATAGATAGATAGATAGATAGATAGATAGATAGATAGATAGATAGATAGATAGATAGATAGATAGATAGATAGATAGATAGATAGATAGATAGATAGATAGATAGATAGATAGATAGATAGATAGATAGATAGATAGATAGATACTTTGAAACCAGGTTGGTGGCATGGAGACAAGCTTTTCTGCACAAGGCTGCCAAATTGTTAGCATCGCCCCTGCCCTCAGCACATTGCTCTCTCCTCACATCCATGGTCATGCCTCCTGTAAGTGTTCTTTCTTTTGTACATGTTTACATACTGTTTCTGTTGTATTTGTTACATTATGTTCATTTTGTTTCCCATGTTTCCATTGTTTTACATACATATATTTTGTGTTTCAGAGTTGTAAACCATGTGTGGACTCCTACCTAAACATAGTCCATTAAATGTCTCACCTTCCTCTCGCCTCCTGTACATCTTTATAAACTAAAGCCATCCTTTTTTTAACATTGCATCAACTGTGAAAAATCTCTTACAACTCACTCAAAGTTACTCATTTGACCTCGGACATGGTATTGTAAAATTGAAATAGTGAGTAATAACGCCCCCAGAACCGTGAATAATCTATTTATGAGGACGACATGGCACACATCCATCTCTATGGCCTTAAGCAAAGTGTCATCTGTGGTCAGTGATGTTACCACGGCAACCAGCGGAGAAAAATAGTGGATGGATTACAGGATACTTTCATGTGAAATATAGTAATGAAACTGAATGTTTTGGCAAGTAGTACAGCAGACTATTATTCATCTCTCCAGTAGACTGTATATATAAACGGACTTAGCTAACCAGCTAGCTGCCGCGTTCCAACGAGTGAGCATAGATGCACTTCTGGCTCCAATTCACTTCACATTGAAAAACTGTGGCCCCTCTCTTTGTAACTGCTGCTGTCAGGCAAGTCATTGTGGTCTTAAAATGTTCTTATTAATCCGCTCTACTTGATCCTGGTATTTTTATTTCACTATTGTGTCTGCAAATTTAGATATGAACATTAATACTAGACAAATCAGGCGGCTTCTTTTCTCGAGGTTGTTCCCACTAGTGTTAGCAACAAGTTTCACTGACAGCATAGCTTAGCGCCCACTTCATGCTAAACCAGCAGTGTAGGAGAGAAAGGGCTGTACCTTTAACAGCCTTGCTCCAGATTGGCTCTTTGGTTGCTATGATACTCACAGTTCCAATTCCAAATATGGAACTCGGCTCCAAATTCTCCCTATAACTGCTCGCCTCGATGAGCTTCATTCAAAGCTATGGGTGACATCACACTCACACTTAGTCCACTTCTGTAAACAGTCTGTTATCACTCCCCATACTCAGTGGTGGTAAGATACTTGTGTAGCCACAGCTGCCCTGGCCCTGACTGATAGTAACGTGGCAGCAAGTCTGCGCCAACAGCCACTCAGATCACCTTTAATCACTCACCACACAGGTAAGATGGGTGAAGTGTCTTGCTCAAGGATTATGGTAGTTGCCAGGGTTGAACCTCCAACCTTCCAGTTATAAGATGTCCACAATCACCACAGTCACTCCATCCAAAAGACAGAAGAGTGGAGGGTGAAATACAGTTTTCAACTTTATCAACTGGATTTGTATTTGACACACACAAACATAAAGGAGCTGCACCCGATTTTTCATTTACTAATGTAAAGTCTGTTTTGCTTTTAGAGTCACAATGAGACTACAGTAAACCAGGAAGTCAGGCAGTTTGAATCACTGCAAACTATTTTAAAATTAACTAATTTTGCTTTTCACATTTTTACAGCAAATATTAGGTACAGTGCCTTTTTGTGTACTAAAGTAAAAACTGCACTTAAATGAGACCACTGTATGCTGTCGGCATTCAATAAAGTATTTTTATTGCTCAAGTACTAGGATGTAATGATGGTGCCTTTTAGCATTTATTAGCATTACAGTGATGGCAAGACTCAGCTCTGGCCTCTGAAAGTTGTGAAAGGCACTTATAAATATATTGCCGTGAATAAATAGGACGCTAGGAATGTGTTATGAAAGTGAGGAATAAGTTTGGACTACTGCAGTTCTGTTCTGCCGTTCTTAGTTCGGTTTTTCACATTTTTAAAACAACAAAAATCAGTACAGTGACTTTAAAATAGCTGCAACCTTTTTTTTCATTTACTAAAGCAAAATCTGTTTTCCTCTGAGGGTAAAAATTATTAGTCAAAATTTGTATCGTATGTAAACCAGGAAGTATGGCTAGTGCACTATTAACAGGTCAGATGGTCAGGTGCAGCGACTTTAATTCCCATAAAAAGTGTCCTTTGATAAGCTGATACAAGATAATCTTCATAATCTTTCTCTTTGGTTCTCTGGCTGCAGAAGGAGGAGCGTGTGTCCGAGCTGAGGAACCAGCTGTCTGAACGCCAGGCCCTACGCTCCCGGAGACGAGCCTCCACCATCACCACCAATCAGAACCACAGCAACACCCCGCCACAGCCGATCAGCGACCCCCGCTCGTTGGCCCCTCCCCCAGGATACCCCGCCCCCACGCTCGACCCCGCCCTCAGCACGTCGCCGCCCACTTTCTCCAACTCCAACCTGTACCAGGCCGACAGCAAGCTCAACCGCAACAACTGCCACACCAGCCGGCTGCAGATGCTCTACAAGTGAAGCATGGGACCAAATCATGTGACCAAAAACAGGAAGTGAAGTGTGCTGTGTGGAGGTTTGAGGAAGTGACGCGGATTGGGGAGCGCATAGTGTCGGATGAGATGACATCAAGTGTGAAAATATGTACTTGTACTGTAGACTGGGTCTGTTCGACAGGAGGTCTGAAACTGCAGTTTGTGAAGCTAAAATCTCTGAGAATTACACTATTGTTTTGGGGTTTGGGCGTTTTTTATGCTCCTTTTCTTTATACATTTATAAAACTCCACCTTTAATAAGAAAAAAATTGATAAAATCTAGTTTCTCAAGTCTGCAATTCTCCCCATATCTGAAAAATAATTGTCCTTGGAGTTTTATCAAAAACGACGAATTTATTAGGAAAGATGGGCTGGGTTCACTGCATATGTTTTGCAGCTTTAACTACTGAGCCACAACACTCAAACATTTCTTTTTTTTATGTTTTTATTTTTTTTATCAACTATGTCAGTACTTCTACACTGATGTATTATGGAAACAATTTTGAGCTTGGTTGGAAAGCAGCAGGGGCGTAGTGGGTTCAACATTTGCCGATTAGCGAGAGGGTATCCAGTTCGATTCCCACTCAATCTTTTACTGTCATTGTTTTTGTGGTAACGTTTTGCCCTCTCCAGTTGCAATGGTTGTGACAGGAAGGACAAAAAATATTTCTTATCCTAAATTCAACTCACAGTTTCAGACCTCCTTGTTGGATCGGCGCTTTATTGGTGTTGAAGCGAAGCATTTACCTGACAATGGGTGTTCCTCAATTCCCAGGATCCTTCCTCCAAAAACTACTTTGTAGCACTCCTCTGGAGTCGGCTCCTCTGAAGCAGAGCCAAGTGTCCTGCTCACACTGCCTGAAACACATTTATAACTGCGCCGTATCATGTGACCAGGTCAAACACAATAGAACACCAAGTTTTAATAAAGAAATCAATGCTTCTACAAATGAAAATTATTCACAAGTATATGTGTCATTAAAACGTGAATATCAAAGGCTAATTGAATAATCTGTAATCAGGTTATTTAGGCTGATAATTAGGCTAAATAAATAAAAAAAATTCAGACAATCATTTTATCCCCAGTCCCCTTCGTAAAAATATTTTGTTTAATTTGTCCTGAATTTAACCTCTCTGTTTGCAGAAGTGTTTGCTAAAATAGCAAAATATTTAGTTTTTAATTGTGTAATGACTTTGATTATATTAAAAATGCATTTTACTGCTTGAATAAAGTTTGCATAAAATGAAAGTCGCAGTGTATTGTGGGCAATTTGGAGTCCTCCGAGGTAAATAAGCCAAACGGACAAGTCTAGTGCGGCGAACGTGAAGGCTCTGGGGGAATTGGAGCAGCACTAGGGGGAGCTCTGATGACATGAATCTCTCCAAAGTGGTTCAGAAGTCGAGGATCCTGGCAATTGGGAAACACCCTCTAACTGTAGCCTCAAACTCTGCAGACCAGGGCCGCCTCTGTGATGATGTCTTGACAAAGTGAGTGGTCGTGTCCAATAGACTCTTTGTCACGTTTAGCAACTCTGTGTGTTTCTATGGTGGTTTTTCTATCCTCTATGAGTCTCTGTTTAAGGAGATTATACGCACTGGACGCACTGGACTGGTGCCTGGACCATTCTGATACAGATTTTTAGAGTCGAGTGGGGAATTTCATTTGGGATTTGGGGATTGAGCCTCAATTTGCAAAAAGAAAATTTTACCTTAGTTAAATGAGTTGAATTTAAAATATTTTGATTTAACAAGTTTACATTTGTGTGAAGTAAAGCCCCACTGCATAACATTTCAAATATGAATAAAAGTATTTAATTCAAGAGATGATTTTTTTTTTGTCTATTAATTGGCTGGAATGTTACGCAGTAGAATTTTAATTTGAGATTTGACTTTTAAAAAATAATTACCCAATTTAAATGTATTTTGTTATTTCATTCAGATGTATTGGTCAGTGGAGTGAGATTTATTCAAGAATTTTAGAAATCTTTTCAAAATAAGAAAAAATATATTGCTATTGCACAATCTTCTACATCTAATTATAAAACAGCTCTAAACTTGTCCAAACTCCTCAAATCAATATTCTGAATTCAAATAATGTATTTAGTGATTTCATTTTTCCTTTACATGTCTTTGCCAAAATAACAAATCTTTACAACTATGAATGGAGCAGCTATTGTTTTTAGCCTCATCTGAACTTCTGTCCACAGTGCACCAGCAGAGGTCAAGTCCTTGCGCCTTCTGCTGGCAGCCATGTTATTTAATAATCTACAAGTCTTAATTTAATTACTTTGACTTATTTTTCCACATATATTTATCATTTTACGATGCCAATGTTTATATGTCCAAAAATATTATTAGGGATTTCTAAAATCAAAACAAGAAGAACAAGTTCAAATGGTCACTGTTATTATCACCGTCATCATAAGTTCAGGAAAACCCTCAAAGTTGCCAAAACAGTGGAATATTGCCAGTATTACAACTAGTACAACAAGTCAGTATTGTGTTCATGATCATGTTTCACAATATTGTTCACGTGGGTCACAGTAAAATGACTAAAGGTTAGAACGTGATGATGTCATAGTCCCAAATGGAGGGACGGGTCATGGACGAGGTAGAGCTGATAGATAGATAGATAGAGCTGCTCGATTATCACAAAATTCATGATTATTTCAAACAAAGAACCTAATAAGACCTAAAGACAAAGACCTAATATATTTGGTGACACTTTTTTTTAGAACTAATGCACATGTAATTCTGAGAGAAGGTAAATAATTGTACAACATTGTACAACATTTTGGATTGAGTATTAAATCAATATTTTTAAAGCTACCATCTGTAATAAGATTGGCCCTGCCCCTTCTGTATTCTCACATATCACCAGTAGACACATAAGTTCTGTCTGACAGTGTGTCTGCTTTGGCCTGACAGAAGAAGAGCCAGAGAGCAAGTGAGGGGCCAGGTGAGGGGAGGGGCCAGGTGAGGGGAGGGGCCAGGTGAGGGGAGGGGCCAGGTGAGGCTACTGGTGAAAAAAAAATCTAATTAACTTTCAATGGTAGCTTTAAATGATTCAGATATAGATTAGACTTAAACAATTCATTGCACAGCCATAGTAAATATCAAAATTGCTAAAAAAAAAAAATCACCTTAAAATTAAAGCTGCACTATGGAACTTTTCTGACCACCTTCTTCTCTAGATGGAATTATTGCTTTGGTTGACAATATGGCATATCTATCTCCATGGAGACGAGCAGGTGATGCCACCAGGCCAGGTTACAGGTCAGATCTGCAGAGAGGCAACTCCGCTCACAATAAGAGGAAGCAAGTGGTGGACTCTCCATTAAGGTTACACAGTGCAGCTTTAATGTGTAATGACTTTAGTGCCTTTTTCATGTGGATAGGTTCAGTAATAAGACATTTTAACCATAAATCAGAACAGAACATGCAGCGTATTCTATTACTACAGTCATAGAGTAATTTGACCCACCCTCCATCTCAATTATAACATAGACTCCTGGTGTTATAATGACACGGTTTCTATGTCAACCCATTTTTTACAACTTTTCCTCTCCGTTTCCATGGCAACCCAGCTCCTCCTCCTCTACTCTGTTGTACTCATCCCTGGCTCTGGACTTCACTGTGGGACATTAGCCGGTGTGGAGTTAGCCGTCCTCTCTGTGGTAGCACGTGATTGGCTAATTCTCGTCGCTCTGAGCCGTGATTGGACAAAAACCGCGAGAACTTTGTGCATCGTGTCAAACCTGTAAATACGTGTATGTGTGTCCGAATATGACGTAGAGTTTGTAAACCGTAAATATGAAACCTAACGTGTACATATTGGGGCGTTTGAGTATGTATTTCATGTGGAACTGTATTAAATTATATTTCTATATGCGGAAATATCCCAGACTGAAGATATGAAATGCAACAGTTATGAATAAACCTGGTTGTTATGATTTCACAAGTGTCTGCTTCTATTTGTGGATAACAGCACAATCTGTTGGATAAAGTACATACTGGATTTTGAACTTGAACTGAGGTGAGTATATGAGTACTCTAGTCAGAAAAAAAAAAAAAAAGTCACCACCTGGGTTTAACTAAGCAAATAGGTACTAGCCTCCTCCAGTTGGTCAGGTCTAGGTTCAGCAACAGTCTGTGCTCAAAGAATGAGGTCAGCTGACACCTGAATATACTGAATCACCAGGTTGTTCCATCAATGGATTTTTTTCTTCCCTGATGGCATGGGCATATTCCAAGATGACAATGCCAGGATTCATCGGGCTCAAATTGTGAAAGAGTGGTTCAGGGAGTGTGAGACATCATTTTTCACACATGGATTGTCCACCACAGAGTCCAGACCTTAACCCCATTGAGAATCTTTGGGATGTGCTGGAGAAGCTTTGTGCAGCGGTCAGACTCGACCATCATCAATGCAACATCTTGGTGAAAAATTAATGCAACACTGGATGGAAATAATCTTGTGACATTGCAGAAGCGAAATCGAAACAATGCCACAATGTAAAAACAATACATTGGGGAAAAACATCTGAATACAACTGAGTGGCTGTCATTGACAATCACATAGTGTCGCTATACTGATATTATAGTATAGCCTATGATTTTTAGAATGAGAGGGATGGATACTTACTTTGGAAGGTGGTCAGGCTTTGTTGAGTTAACTATGGGAAAGTATGTTGTCTATAAAGGCCTGTATAGCCTAACATTAGTTGCCTAACAATATCGTCCTGCAGATTAGCCTACTTTGATTTATTTGACTTGTCAGTTTAGGTCACATGCACCTCTCCTGCTTATGTTTTTTGCATAGTTTTCTCCATTTTATTTACTTCTTTCATGAAATTGCCCCTTAACATCAAGTGGAATAATAGTTCATACAGTCACCACATGAGGGCAGTGTTGAACTGTAAAGGTGCATTGTGTAACCTTTCTAGTGGGGGGCCATATTACCTGCTTGTCTCCATGGAAATGTTATTGCTTTGCCACAGATGTATCTTGTATTTATTTAATTACAGATGTTTTGTTTTTGTTTTGTTTTTAATCTAGAAACATGCATATTCTCCTCTCCACAGATCTGACCTGTAACTTGGCCTGTAACTAAGTTGTATTTGGAGTGATTCATGCACGTCTGAGCAATCTTTAATTATTTTCAAGATACTATTTTGCTGATCAACTCCTGTCTTCACCGCTAAGGTACAATTTTATTTTAATACTTGATGATAAGATTCTGCAGCGTCGCATTATCATTTTGGTGGAAATGCAGTGGTCCATGCAAGATACTTCATGGCTCCTTGTGATGACGTTTACGCCGACATCAGCTCCCATTGGGCACCACAGTTTTCAAACGTGTGTCAAAGATTATAACTATATAGTAGACACAAGCACAATAAGTCTTTTTTAAATATGGAACCCCAACCAGACAAAAATAACATATAAAGTCCATCTGCTATAAATATTCAACCACGCACCTTCTGGTTGTGACATGAGGACTAATCACTAAGATACCGCTCTGCTGTAAGCATGCTGTAAGTACAACTTTTGTCCATACAAGGATTTCCACAGCAGAACTTACATCAAACCTCATGATATCAAATACTTCGGTGAATGTGCTGATATGAAAATGAAATGTGTGACGTCATCTTTCACAGTTGTGTAAAAGTGTTCCTCATTTTATCCACAGAACAGGGAAGTCCCCCGGTCCTGTGATCACCCCCCTCCCCTCACCGCCCACTAGGGGCATCAGACTGGGGGTAGAAGGGTAATGTTTTTCCAGGGCCCATGCAGGGAAGGCCCCCAGAGGCAAGTAATCATTTCCCTAGTTGTGGTTTTCTACACGTTAATATATTTTAGTTGTAATAAAGTGGATTGTGGTTTTGTAAAGTGCTTGTAAGCATTTTGCATTGTGCTGCCGATCTAGACAGCAAACAAGGAACCACAAAGGCGTTTTAAAGCCTCCCACAGAATCAGTGCATTGTTGACTTGTTGGTCACATGAACATATAGCATTTTACACAGATCCATCTACTTTACAGTATATCAGATTTTAGAGGAAAAACTTTTTCCAAATTCTCCATTAATTCTCAATTAAATTAAAAACTTCTTTGAGGTGCCACCACAAAGAAGTTGCATTTACAGCAAAAGTGGGGATGGCAGAATAAGGTGTAGTTTGTGTAGTTTTTACATTTTTGTATCATTATGCTGATACTGAATCGAAGAGCCAACCACGAGTCACCACTGTAGCCGCTCTGGAGCGACTTACAGGAGTAAAGAACACATTTCATCATTCACAACAGAAAACACTGTATTGCTGAATTTTGGTTGTAGGATTATTCAGTTTGGATAAATAGTGTGACTTGTATCTTTTGATTTCAAATCATATGATTTCTGTCACGAAAGGTCATAAGGGACTGTTGTGATGTCATCTGAAACCCAGCATTAGCATTTTATATTCTATCAATAGTGAACATAATAAAAAATTGCTGGGATAAATAAGCAAGATTTTGTATTAGGCGCCCACCAAGAAAATAGGATTTGGTGCTAAGCCCCAGCTGCCCACACAACAGTCTGTCCTGTGGAGGGACTGCACCTTCCACTTTTAGCTCAGGGACAAGACAGAAACTGCTTACAAATGCTAGTTGCAACTAGTCTAAAAGAAGAAGTACTGATTTTCCTTGGGAGAATTAAACTGAAAAATGTGGAACAAGCAATACCCAACCACAATTAAAATTCCAGTCAAGAAAGTCCATTTTACAGTGAATACTTTGACCTTTACTTCACTGCATTTGAAAGTGGGTACTATCTCTACTAAACAGTTTTCTAACTGGACTGAAACGTCCTAATTTAGAAGATATTTAGACCTGGTTTACTCCTGGTTTAGTCCTGGTTTACAACCCAATCAAACATCCTGTGCATCAGGTTTTCACACAAGTATTCAATGGTGGAAAGTACAAAAGTAGAAGTACAAGTATCTGCACTTAAAATGAAGTACTTTTTACACATACATATGCAGTCTATGATAATAATAATAATAATACTAATAATACTAATAATAATAATAATAATAATAGTAATAATAATAATAATAAAAGTATTATTATTATTAATGTATTTATTTATCTCCTCAGTATAATAGCTCCATAATCTGTACCACTGTCATTGTCAAATAATTATGCTGAGAAGTGAAGTTAATGATAATAGTGTATAGAATAATAATTCAAAAAACTTTTTTGTCAGTCCCTCTCAACAGATGAGGCAGGCTAACTCCCTAATGAGTCAGAGGGTTTTCTCCTTTGATCGATCACTCTATCTGGCAAAAGAACAAAATAAAAGAAAAAACGAATTAACAAAAGAAACAAAGGGTTAAGGGAAGGAAAGGGAGAGAAGGAGGAACAAAAAGTGTGGAAAAAAAAACAAGAAAATGAAAGTTTTCTTTTTGCTTCTTTCTTAATGTTCTGCCCTTTCCCTCTTATTTATTTTTGTTTATTGTTGTTTTGTAAGTTGCATTACTTATCTATCTATGCACACGCACGCACGCACACACACACACACACACACACACACACCCACACACACACCCCCCACCCCCACCCCCCCCACACACACACACACACGCACACACACTAATATCATAAAAAAGCTATGTGTATAATATTTAAATCAGTAAATAAAAATTCATAAGTAAAGTGATGAGAAGAGGTCATAGTGACAGCACCACATTGGTTTATTTAATTTTTAAAAATAGTCTAAAAAATAACAACTTTTTGCATAAATAAATAAATAAATAAATAAACACTCTCATAAATAAATAAATAAATAAACACATACATAAATAATATATAAATAAATTCAACTGTAAACTCATTTTTGCCTGCATTCCATTCTGTAGTGAGTGCAGCAGTAACAGCAGTACTTGGACCTCCTCGTCCTCCTCGCCTGGTCTCTGGTCTGAGTCATGGTTGCGCGTTGTCCAGTCCTAAGCACCAGCCCGCACTTAGACCTGAGTCCAGACCAGACCCTCCGGCTAACCTCACAGAGCGAACACTCCGAAGAAGGTGTCCCCATGCCCGTCCTCCAGCTGGGCGAGGATCTCGGGGTCATTTGTCAGGTTTACACGGAGACGATCCCCTGTCATCAGATTAAACATGGCTCCCACATAGATCCCGGAGAACCAGTGCCCCTGCTTCGGGTGTTTTTGGCAGGCCGTCCTCACAGCATGTAGGATGGGTCTGTAGTCATGCTCCACCGAGTCCTTCGCTCCGTACGAGTCTGACAAGCGCTCCACTGTGTGACTGAGGTGCACCAAACTGGCTGGCTCGTCCTCATCCTCCTCCTCCTCACTTTTGCAGTTCACGCGGTACGAGGCCTGGCTGTACACAAAGTAGGGCCCGCTGTGAGGGACCACGATCTCATTGTTTTCCAGCGCCAGCCCACCCCCGTAGTACGACTGGTCTACGTTCAACTTCCACTCCACTGAGGCGGAGGACTCTGTGTATTTACCTGCATCACAACAAGGACAGTTTTAGACTATTTTCTCTCTAACATTTAGAAAAACAGCAGGTGTGGTAGCAATGCAATAACACATTTTTCCTAAGAGGAGTAGTAGTAGTAGGCTATAAGTAGTGGAATTAAAAGACTAGTGTGATATTTACCATCTAAATGAATGGCTGCTCTGACGTTGGTCTGCCTCAGAGAGAGTCTCAGAGCTGAAAAAACAAAAACATAAGGTTGATTATTATATTACATTTATGCGAGTAAAATTTTCTTGTGCGCTTTAAGAACATGTTATAATGTTATCTCGAGTTGTGTTTTTTGTTTAAGTAACCCTTTATTATTGTTCTGTCTCCATCCCTAAAGCTCTGTTCCACCTTGTGATGTCATGTAGTGGTAGTTTTCAAGTCTACAGCTGCTTTTTAACTTTAGTTAGTTAACTTTAGTTAGAGATTGGCAAATCCAAGACTGAAATCATCCAAATGATTCTAGTGAAGGTGTGTGGAGTTTAATAACACAGTGGAGCATGTGTATCACCACATGACATCACAGGGTGGAACAGGGAGTGATGAGGAGACAACATTATAACCTAGATTAGAAAATAGCACAATATGGACTTTTAAACTTTTAGTCAGCAAAACCACTGTACTGAAATAATTACATTTTATACGTAGTACTGTCAAAATATTAAAATTTGGTTCATAATTGTTGTAACCAAGTTTTTTCTTAATATTTTGAAATTCACAATGTAAAATGTGTGTTTTTTAAAAGATAAAAACATGTATCTAATTCACTAGGCATAAAATGAGGAATTAATTTTTTTATATTTAAAAGATATTTGCTTACCTTTAATATCATCTTGCTGCTGTGGACCCTATGGACAAGACAAACATGTTTTAATAATCTTATTACTTTGCAACATCAGTAATTCAGATTTTTAGGCATAGCAAATGTATTAGTTTGCACACAAGCTAATTCAAAGTGTTTAGAGAAAAAGGATGGTAAACTCCTGTGACGGGATCTCACCTGAGTTCCAGTTCTCATCAGTAGCACAGCCGCTGCACATCCTGCCAATAACAGAGTACAGGCCAGCAGACCCAGATTAGCCTTGGTGCACAGTTTAAACTTCTCTTCTTTCTGCTCCATCTCCTCCATCAGAACACTGCATTTCTCCATATCTGTAGACATCCTGTTCTCTGACACGATTGATTTTTGACTGAATGAGTTGTAAATGTGCTCAGGCTCTTTAAGTACCATGGGCCAATGATGAGGGAAAGTCCGTAGTGATGTCACAAAAGAGGAAGAGGAAGCGCAAACTCCGACTGCAAAAATTACACCACAGATGCAACAAAGCAGGCTGTGGGTTTAAAAATAGATTCAGTGGGAATTTTGAGGTAAACTTTTTAAACAACACCTTGTGAGTTAAAGTTTCATGTATATTGAATAGGATGTGATTGGCTGGATACTACAGACTGTGATATACAACATGACATACTCCGACGTGAGTATAGTACTCAGGTACATTTACTTGAGGACTTTAACTGAATATTTTTGCTCCTGTTTGAGTAGTATATCGTACAGTGTAACAGTACTCTTACTTGAGTAAAAGTTTTTGGTTACTACTCCCACTGTGAGTAAATCTGCAAGCAACAAAAGCTTTATGTTGACAATATGAAATAATTTGAAGATTTGTGTTTCTTGTAACGCTCCTTTTGTCTATCCTTTTACGATACCAGATATTGTGTATTATTTACTATTTTGTTGTTCAAATTATGTTAAAGGTACAGTATGTAACTTTATGGAGGTGGTACATCATATGCATGGCGTAATGGAAAGAAATAGATGGAAATAGAAAGTTAAAACGAAAAGGAACAACATTTCCATGGAAACCAGCAGGAGGAGGCCCTCCTTCAGACCAAATAAGAGTCAGGTTTGTGGAGATGCAAGCCCACTCACAGTAAGGAAGCATGTTTTTTATAGGTTTTTCAGTGCAAAAATGAAACAACAAAAAAACAACAAAACTAATTGAACAAAGCCTGTAGGTTAGTCTATTTTTAAGCTAAAAAGTGTCTTCAACTTCAAATTCTAAATCAGTCCAGTTACTATTTTAGTAACTCTTACTTGTAGTAGTTTCCTCTTACTTTTCTGCTTTTATTTAATTTTATCTTCATTTTCTGATTCATTGTGATTCTACTTAGTTACTTACTCTCACTTAAGTATTATTTTTAGCTGCTTAAATCACTTCTTCATATTCGTTTTAGACTTTTAACCATGGTATGATGTAGTTTTTTCATCTAAAACATACTTAGTTACGTTTTTGTTCATCTTTCTGGTCAGTAATGCTTTATATTTAGGCAGTTTCACTCAAGAGTGTTTAAAATACTTGCTCCCACTTTGTGATGTCATTAAGTTGTAATCCTTAAGTATACTTTTGTGTTTCCTTGTCCATTGACATACATTATTTTAGTACTTTAAAATATCTAAACAATTCATAATATAGGCCCTTTAATAAGAGTGAATTAGTCTTAGTCTCTCACTTCCCAATCCCACACAAACACATTCTGGGACACCACACATAAAAGTCCTATATTACGCAAATTTGACTGGTGAGCTTTAAGTCATGTTATAATGTTGTGACCTCATCAGAAACATACCTTGAGCTGTGTTTTGTTCCATTCACACATGTTGAATAATCCTGCATTATCAATATGTCTACATCTCCAAAAGTCAGAATGATCTGTTCCACCTTGTGATGCCATGAAGCAGCAGTTTTCAAGTTAACACCTACTTTTTACCTTTTGTTCAGTAGAGATTGGCCATTCCAGGGCTAGTGAAGGTGTATGGAGTTATGGGTTACCACATGACATTACAAGGTGGAACAGAATGTTTTCAGTTTAAAAGAAAAACTCTGCCTAAATATTCAGGGTTTGTGTGTTAAACGTGTGAATGAAACAAAACACAGTTCTGAGTTTGAGGAAACAACATTATAACATAGATCAGAACATAGCGTAATATGGGCCCTTTAATATGCTATATTAAAATCAAAACCATACCTGAATTATACTTTTTAATCAGGAGGCTGATTTTAACATGTCACCAAAAAAATATTTTGTAATTCCCAGTAAGTGGAGTGGCAGCGTTCTCCTGTCACATCTCTCCCGTCGGGAACACACTGACTCTGCCTCTTTGAGGAGCTCCAGTGCAGACTGCTATGGCAATGTGCTGCTAACATCAACAAAACATTTCTGTTGGCCCTTTCAATATAAAACCTTCTGCACTGATAAACTACAGAATGGGCCTTATTGTGAAAAGATTTTAAAATCACAATGCACAAACTCGAAACACAAAAGTCTGTCCTGTCCAGAGCAACAGTGAGTTCAGCTGATTTTAAACAGAATTTACCCACTGAATTGGACATTTTACTTGAAATAAATGACTGACCATAACATGTTAAAGAATAGTACAAGCCTGTTTGATGCATAGTTTTAATCATAGATGAGATCTCACCAAGTTATTGTAGGCCATTAATAAGCCCATTATTGTTGGACATAAATAATAACTAAAATGCAGCAGAATACAGGAATTAATGTTTTTTTTTTTGGCTACATTTTCTATGCTAAAAAAGACGGCTGGATTGCTGATGGGCCACTGCACACGCTCCTGGTGGAGTTCAAAGCCCCACTCTGCCCCTGATAAGTGATGCTGTGCAGTGTTGTGAGATTGAAAGATCTAAGACTTCCTTATTTGGGGGAGTGAAGGGGAGGACTGCAGAGCAAGAAGTTGTTTTTGGCGATTTGGGGTTTTATTAGTTAGACTTTATTCGTTATATCCAAGAAATTGTCCTGCTTTACATTGACAGTGATTCAGTCATGTGCTCTACATGGTTTTATGGTGTTAAGTGAAGCTGTTAGGTTCATTGTGGATACTGAACATTATAATAAAAGTTGCAATGATGCTACAGCTGGTGTTGAATGCACCCTGTTATACAATGTCCCCTTCAAATCATACCAATACAACCATATCTGTACAATATTTTCCCTTTTACTGAATCGACTAATGTCTCGTGGTCAATAAACTGACGCTGTCTATGACTTAAACAGTGAGCAAATGGTTTCTTCTATATTTGTGTCAGTTCCAGTGGAAACATCTGATGAGCGTAGTGACAAACCACAAGAACATCAATCACCCTGAATATTTCTCAACACTATCATCATGTACTGTGAGGCAAATAAGTATTTGAACACCCTGTGATTTTGCAAGTTCTCCAACTTAGATATCATGGAGGGGTCTGACATTTTCATCTTAGGTGCAGGTCCACTGTGAGAGACATAATCTAAAAAAAATTTAGAAATCACATTGTATGATTTTTAAAATAATTTATGTGTATGTTACTGCTGCAAATAAGCATTTGAACACCTGAGAAAAATCATAATTTGGTACAGTAGCCTTTGTTCGCAATTACAGAGGTCAAACGTTTCCTGTAGTTTTTCACACACTGCAGGAGGGATTTTGGTCCACTCCTCCACACAGATTTTCTCTGGGCTGTCGCTGAGAAACACAGAGTTTGAGCTCCCTCCAAAGATTTTCTATTGGGTTTAGGTCTGGAGACTGGCTAGGCCACTCCTAGCCTGGACATGTGCTGGGGAACCTTCCGTGCCATGCATGATTTTAAACCATGATGTCTTAGTGTATTACTAACAGTAACCTTGGAAACGGTGGTCCCAGCTCTTTTCAGGTCATTGACCAGCTCCTCCCGTGTAGTTCTGGGTCCTTTCTTAGGATCATTGAGACCCCACGAGGTGAGGTCTTGCATGGAGCCCCAGTCCGAGTCAGACTGACAGTCATGTTTAACTTCTTCCATTTTCTAATAATTGCTCCAACAGTGGATCTTTTTTCACCAAGCTGCTTGGCAATTGCCCCGTAGCCCTTTCCAGCCTTGTGGAGGTCTACAATTTTGTCTCTTGTGCATTTTGACAGTTCTTTGGTCTTGGTCATGTTAGTAGTTGGAGTCTTACTGATTGTATGGGGTGGACAGGTGTCTTTATGCAGCTGACGACCTCAAACAGGTGCGTCTAATTTAGAACAATAAGTGGAGTGGAGGTGGACATTTTAAAGGTGGACTAACAGGTCTTTGAGGGTTAGAATTCTAGTTAATAGACAGGTGTTCAAATACTCATTTGCAGCAGTAACATACAAATAAATTATTTAAAAAGATTTTTTCGATTATGTCTCTCACACTGGACATGCACCTAAGATGAAAATTTCAGACTGTACGTATTATGTATTCTGCATTAAAGTCCATATTAACATGAAGTGTTCGTGTTTCACTTCAAGCCCAGACATAAGATGTAATCTCATCAATGTACGTGTCATACAGTAGGGCATTCATGAGTCAGGATTATTCTAGTCTAAATTTAACTTTATTTGCTCATATTTTTATCAACACTTCCTCCCACATTATGTTAAGAAAATGTTTGTTGTATTAATGAGTGAGATTCTCATTGGTGGTTGATAGGGAAATAGCAAGTCCGTGCTGATATATGTATTTGCCAATAGCTGACACATTATCAAAGGTCGTAATACTCCCTAAAATGGAAGAATGGAAGACTTGAATGGACAATACAACAACGCTGAGTAGAACAGTGTTAATTTTGACATTTAAAGTGGGACTAAACACTTCCTCTTTGCCCACAACCACATTTCAGATAAAGTTGCTAAACTGGGCAGTGCTAGGAGAACCAAAGGGGAGAGTGAAAGGGGAAGAGGGGCGGAGTCTGGAGGTATGTGGAACAGTGTGATTGGTCTAACAGGTATCCACACTTCAAACTCTGCCCCTGCAACCAGGTGTTAATGTAATGTAATCAGACACAATTAGTTGTAATCAGGACAGTCGTGTGTGGTGTGACCAACTACTGGAAACTGCAGTGGCCATTGGAGCCAGGACATGCTCCTTTTTATATGTTGTGGACCAGAAAGCTGCAAATGTATCAAGCTTGTACTAAAATGACCATAAAAGGACTAGGAACAGTAGATAATGCTATTAAAAGACCACATACACAGTTTACTAGTGAAAAAGATGCCTACATACTTAGTTTCACTTTAATTTAGATCAGTCCTAGTCTTTTTAGTTTTAGTCAAGATTTCGTTAGCCAAAATATCATGCAAATGAGGATTATTAACTTTTAGGGACTATTAAATTTGTATTTTATTTTTATTTATTTTCAGTCAGCAAAAATATGACATTGATGAAAACTATTACTAAAATATTTGCGTCTATGCGTGTTCATGTGTCATGGGCTTCCTCTCTAACAAGATGGTAAACCATAAAGACAAAAATAATCATTTCTCACTAGACCGCTGTGTTTACAGTTCAATTCAATTCATTTATTTTTGTACAGTGATTGCAACTATATGTTGAGCTGACATGTTTAGCTAATTAGCAGGCCAGTGTTGCCAGGTATGTGTTTTTGCCACAGAATTGAGTGGGTGCCACGGGGGAAATATATTTCGTGGACAATATATTTCCCCCGTGTTACCCACCCAGTTGGGCCAGAGCTATTTTATGTATAAAACATATAGGTTTTAGAATTATCCAATTGAGTCCTGAATTTGAATGACAAATCTTCATATCCAAAGCTATTCACACTGAGGAGGTGTCATTGGAGAAGCGCTGCTTTCATAAACACGGTGGAAAATAGAGCCACGTTGTACGTTCTGCAGGTTTTGGGCTGTTTTTCAGATGCTCTTGCGTAGGTCAGGTCGCTGAAGCCAGGCAACTCTGTAGCAGCCAGTCGAAACGTGGCTAATGAGTCTTCTCTTAGCACACTGTGTTTTTTGGAGCTTGTGTATAGTTCATACAACAATTATTTGACTAGTTTAATTTAGTGAATTAGTTGATATTTATAAATTGGCAAATGTTTATGTTCATGAATAAAATCTGAATATTTCACATTGACAAACATGAGTGAGTGATCCTTTATAGCGTGCTAAACTGTGCATGACACAACAGTTCTCACACGATGTGGGAGGACCTTCTCACTGTCTTATGATCTATGAATTATCTCTACAATATTTCTCTCAAGAAAAGGCCTCGTCCTGTTGCTGCTAAGGTGGTAACAACAACAACAAGGTTTGCACAAATTATATTAAACCACAGCAATGGATCAGGTTTAGGAAGATTTAGCCCTGGCCTAGTCTTGGTTTAGGTCTGGTTCAGACCTGGTTCAGCCCAGATTTAGCCTTGGTTTAGTCCTTGAGTAAAAGGTAAACAGACATATTTATATTTAGTGCCGTCATGCTAATTTAGTTCAATCACATTGGCACTGTGTACATCAGAACCACTCACTCATTCGCACACATTCATGCACCAGTGTACGCAGACTCTACGGGAAAGATGGGTTAAGTGCATTGCGTTAGGGCACATCAACAGTATTCATTTGTGGGAGCTTTAATTGGTCTGCCCACCTGTGGGCCAGTGGATCTCTCACTCTCCGAATGATGTTGAACCAAGTTGCCAACCTTCAGATTAGTGGACAAACTCTACCAAATGAGTTGCTGTTGCCTTGGTTTAGTCCTGGTTTGGTCCTGTTTTGGTCATGGCTCAGTTCTGGTTCGGTCATGGTTCAGTCCCGGCTCAGCACTGGCTCAGTCTTGGCGCAGTACTGGCTCAGGACTGGTTTAACCACAGAAATGGCTCAATCCTGCTCAGTCCTGGACACACGAGGATGGACAGGTTGCAGATGTGTCCAGGACATCTGTAACCTGTCCATCCTCGTTCAGTCCTGGTTCTGTCCTGGTTCTGTCCTGGTTCTGTCCTGGTTCTGTCCTGGTTTAGTCCTATTTTATTCCAGGTTCAGTCCTGGACACATCTCTCCCTCACTGTGGTTCTCCTCCAGTTATCCCCATTGGCTTTTTTGGAATTTTTTATTTTTTATTTTTTTGGCCATTGTCCCTTAATTTGGCTATCCTCTGTGGACTCATAGTTGTTTCATGGTTGGATTTGATAACTTTTTTCTGTTGGTGAAATCAAGTTTTTTTGTGCTGCGAGGCGACTGCTATGATTCTGAACTATGCAAACGTACATTGAATTGTACCAGATTCTGACAAACAATATTACATTTATCTTCTGTCTGGTGCATAGACTGTATATATAAATGGACATAGCGAACCTGCTAGTCGTGTTCTAAATAGGAAATGAGCATGGGCGCGCTTCCAGCTCTATCGACTCTGGCTCCAATTCACTTTACATTGAAAAACTGTCACCTCTCTCTCCGCAACTGCTGCTGTCAGGCTTGTCATTTTGGTCTTAAAATCTTCATATAAACCCGCTCTACATGATCCTGCCATTTTTATTTCGCTATTGTGTCAGTAAATCGAGATATGAACATTAATAACAACAGGTTAGATTGACAGCATTGCTAAGCGCCTGCTCCCTGCTAAACCAGCGGCGCGGGTTGGAATTCCAAATGTGGAACTCGACTCCAAATTCGTTCTTATAACCACTAGCCTCGATGAGCTTCATTTGACTAGAGCCGAACACTATGGCTGACGTGACACTCAGTCAGTCCACTTCTTTATACGGTCTGTGGTCTGGTGTGCTGTAGATGGGTGGAGGTAGATTTTGCATAACTGTGGTTCACCAGTTCTTTTGATAGCTTGATGCCTCATGTCACATATGCTGTCACTTATTGCACATATGTTTGAGAATTACTGGCTAATACTGGATTTGTAAAGGCCAGAATCCTACAATGTGGCAGTAGGAACATGGTACAGGTTAGGCTACATCTTTACAGTTGTGATGGATATTGTGGTTGAAAGCGTTACTGACTAAAGCAATAATTAGTTTCAGTGATTCCGCCATGCGGGTTATATTCTAAGGTTTCTGTCTGTCTAACTTTCCCTTCATGTCACAACTAAAAGGGCACTTATCTGCTTTGTTCTGCTTTTAGATCAAACCAACGTGGTCGACTCAATCAGTGTTCTCTAAGTACTGAGAACTGTTGGAGGATAATACACGCTTCTTTATTGAGCTTTTAACCTCACTCAACACAGCTCACAACTCTCTGCTCCACTTGGTGTTGTCACGATATTAAAATTTCAAACTCGATTTTGACACTAAAGAATAGACTTGATACTTGATACCAATCCAGGCTCAAAATGGTTGTTTTGCTGTGCATATGACTGAAAGGTTTTTATTCTGCTCTGTTCTCCTTGAATGTTAATTTTTTGATGATTATTTGCAATTATTTATGTTTTGATTTGTGCAATTTTAATGTCTCTCTTATTCTGTAAAGCACTTTGAATTACCTTGTGTACGAATTGTACTATACAAATAAACTTTGCCTTAATATTACCTTGTGAGATTATATCTGTATATCTGTAATCCCTGAGTTGTCTTGATAGGTTCCATAGTGGTCCATGGGCATATACCAGTCTGTGGTCTTAGTGTCAGGATTAGGGTTTTTTTTTGTGTGTTCTGTGCTGTTTTTTCCCCTCACTTCTGTGTTTGAGCCTGGAGCTGGGCTGGCACCACCTGCCACAGGTGGTGCCAGTCCACCTCCACACACCTGCTTCTGATCAAGCAAGCAAGCCTTGACCTGTGAGTACAAAAGGACTGAGGATCTGACACTCATGACCAGATCGTCTTGGATCGTCAGGACCATCTCACAGTATTTCCACGGGTTGTCCTTCATGTCATGTTGCAGTTTATTTGCCCGTGTATCCACCGTGATCCCACTCCTAGGAGCCAATCTGTGCCTCTGTCTCTGACCCAGCTCTCCATGTCCAGTATGGACACTCCACCCTCTGACCCTACAACCCACCACCTGCTCCAAGACTACTGCCTATGACACCGCTCCCAACTGTCTGCTCTGTTTACCTTCGTTCACATTCCTGTATCTGCAAATAAACTGTTGAACTGTTTCCAGAGTCTGTATCTTCCCTCCGTCAATCTTTACGACACTTATACTTGTCCTGTTACAGCTCAAGATCCTTCTAAAACTATTCAGGAAAGCTTCATTTCTGTCCTGTGAATGTGACTTTTTTATTATTGATACCTGCTTAAATGAGTATTTAGTTTCGATACTAGTTTTAGTATTAATTTGTATCTGATTTTCAATACAATACTTTCGACACCCTAGTTGTCATGAGGTACTGCTCTCCTACTCCACAAACCTGTCCATGCATTTAGAGTCAAATTGCCCTCAGTACAAAGCAGGTGCTAAGGCCACTCCAGAGAACACCAGATGAAGGACACAGAAAATTGTAGAAAATTGTTGGTCCAAAGTATACAAAGGTCAACCATGAAGCCAAGAGTATCTTCTGCATATGTGCATGAAGTGCCTATGCATGGAGACTTATTATGGAGAATATTAAAAACATGTCCTTTGTCTGATCACATGAGATCTAAGGGGACTCTGCTGACAGCATTAAGGCTTCTGCTGGCTCCTAATAGCAAAAAAATCTATTGATGCTGCCCAGCACCAGGCTTCCAACATTACTGCCTGTTTGTGTCAAAGAACCAAGCTCAGTGGCATGTGCTGTGCAGCCAGTTTAGCCTTCAACAGCTAGGTGTGTTCAGTCCGACCATGTGCAGTAACAGAGTAGAGCCTCTCCAAACGAGCATTAAGACAACTGCAACTACATCCAGAACATTGCTGCTCGGGTCCTGACTAGAACCAGGACGTATGAGCACATAAGTCCTGTACTCAGGTCTCTGGCTCCTGTGTCTCAGAGAATAGACTTTAAACCAGCTCTGCTTGTGAACAAGTCTCTCTATGGCCTAGTACCAAAGTACATCTCCCACATGTTAGTGCCATATGAACCATCTCACACTCTGAGGACTTCAGGGACAGGCCTCCTGTTGGTGCCCAGAGTCAGGACTAAACATGGGGAATCAGCGTTTCACTTTTTTTTGCAGCTAAAACCTGGAACATGGAGAACATGGAGATGTGAAAAAATCTAGGCTGAAAACAGTTAGTTGTTTAGCTGTGCATCCGACTGAGAGGTTTTTATTCTGCACGCTTCTGTTTTAGTTATGATGATTATTTGTGATTATTTATGTTTTGATTTGTTGTATTGTGATTTTAATGTCTTTCTTATTCTTTGTGTACAAATTGTGCCATACGAATAAAGTTGCATTACCTTGCATTGTCTAGAGCGATCCAAAGCTAAAGATTAAAAAGCTTTTTTTAAGACAACTGAAGGATTTTGAAGAGAGAAAACGTTTATTATCTGAATGTTTGAAAAAAAAAAAAAAAAGGTCACAAAATCTGGAGCAGGAGGTGTACTGCATGTATGTCTATGGCTGAATGTTCTGCAGTAACTATAATGGCACAGTGCAAAACTCAGTCTTAAACAGTCTTAAAACGTAAGAAAAAAATACAAAATTAAATAGCACATTTCCAGAAGCCTGTGTTCAATATGAGTGTCCATAGTCCTGTGTAGGAGAGAGTGAATAATTGAAAAGCTGTTGGCTATTGCTAGATATCTTGTTATTGTAATATTATTTAAGAGGGACTTGTTGATCAGTACAATATCAGCTCGCCTGTTGTAGTTCCAGCTAAATCAGTTGTTTCTGGTCAGATTATGATAAAACAAAGGTCAGATTAAAGTCTAACTTGAGATAGATTCAGACAGAGCAGAGCAGTTCAACAAGTTACACTGGTTTCGGTTTTTAGATCATATCGCCTCCAACAAACTAATTCTGCACCTCCCACAATATGGTTTAAAAATAGTATCAAATAAACTTGTTGACATTTCTTCACAGTTCCTCTTGCACCAAAACTAAAAGCACCAAGGTTCTTTTTCATATCAAAAGCGGAAGTATGGACTGCCTGGTAAAACTACGCAGTATCTTTCTGTGATGGTCGGAGAGTTCACACCTTTTTCATTCTTTCTGTCCAATTTTGGGGGCGTTGCTCTCAATAATTTCACTCCCAGTGCAGATGCATTTAAAGGGGAAGTTTGAGGTTAGCTGGCTGATGTGTTTGACGATTAAGTGAGGTATGCCCCCTCCCACTGCAAAGGAAATTATCGTCAAAAGACCTGACCACATTTGGATCATTCTCTTAACACTTTTACTTGTTTATTCATATGAATTCACACATTTACGGCCCTGCACTACGCAAAATTGACTTTTGAGAGTTATAGCATTGTTACCTCCTAAAAAACATTACCGGAGTTGTCTTTAGTTTCATTTACACATGAGTAATCCTGCATTATTAGTCTGTGCAGATCTCCAAAGCTCAAAGCTCAAAGCTCTGTTCTACCTTGTGATGTCATGAAGCGGTAGTTTTCAAATATACGGCTACCTTTTACTTTTAGTTCAGTAGAGATTGGCAATTCCAGAGCTGAAATGATCCAAATGATTCTAGTGAAGGTGTATGGAGTTTAAATGCAGAGTGGAGCACTTCCTGTATAACTATATGACATCACAAAGTGGAACAGAGTGTTTTCTGTTTAGGAGAAGAACTCAGCCTAAATATGAAGGGTTTGTGCATTGAACATGTGTGAATGAAACAAAACACAGCTCCAGGTCTGTTTTTCATGTGGATACAACATTATAACATAGATATGAAAAAGTAATATGGGCCCTTTAAAAAAAGTTTTATGTCATTCTTTTTAACCCATGATTACTTTTTTCAGTTGACACACTTCTCTATTGAAAATTGATATTTGCAAAAGGTCACAGAAAATCCCAAACAGGGTTACAGTTTTCCTACACAAAATCTGATCACAGCCAAATGCACTTTTTCATTCAAAACTGATCAGTCATGTCCCAAAAGCCAGTTTTACCATCAAAGCTGTCACACTTTGTTTATCCGTTTTTCTGTGTCTTAGTCAAGTCTTAGTCCTGCTCTTAGTGACCACAGAGAATCACTGGTTTACTGGAGTCTGACATTGTGGTTCAGACTTCATACAGTCAGTGAACAGTCAGCCAGTTGCAGACTAGGGTTAGCAGTATTTGATTAAAAGGAATATCCTGAAGAAAATGTAAAGATGTTAGAACATCAACACTACTTTTGTAATGTATGTGTTCTATAGGGAAAAAATGTACATTTACATCTGGATATCAGGATGTCTGTGTTTAGGCCTACAGTACAGTCTCTGCTGAGGCCTTTGTCCCTGTTTGACTCATGTGTGAAATTCTTTGTTGTTAGATTGTAGCTTAGAGTTAGACAGCCCACTGTCCTTGACCACATGCAAACAGGTCCAGAGTATTGACAAAAACAAGGTGAATTCACATCTCATGTTTGTTTCTAGATGAGCGGTGTGTCAAATGTTCTGGGAAAGAGCCTGAGAACTGTGTAAACCCCCGGCCCCTGTTCAGATACATGTTTGACCCAAATAATCAACCTAAACTAAGTTTCAAAAATGTGCTAAAATGAAGAATTGTAAAAGTGCATAGTGAAAGTAGGGTCATGTAGGTTTCTGCATTTTCTGTCTACACTTGTTTTAAATTGATGCTGGTAAACCTGAGGAAAATCAAAGCACAGGGTTCAGATGGAAACTCCACAAAGACAGAAAAACAGACTGTGAGTCCAACCTATGACTGCAGTACATCGAGAATGCTGCTGTTTGGGTCCTGACTAGAACCAGGAAGTATGAGCACAGAAGTCCTGTGCTCAGGTCTCTGTACTCTGGCTCCTGTGACTCAGTATAACACATATGATGCATTCCTGTAGCTTTCCTTCAATCATGCTTAGGTTAGTTTGGGATAAGTATTTCACAGTTTATAACTTAACAATGTCTATATTTGGAAAATATACTTTCATAGAATGATTCTGGCGATGGTTTATGTGCTTGGAAACTGCACAGGGGAAGTGCAGAGTTTTAGCTATGACCCAACAAAAATGGCAATTTTTGAATAGATTCATGAAATAAGCTTGAATAAAGTATAATACAACTCCAGGTATGTTTTTGATGAGGGGACACCTTTATAACATGGCTAAAAGCTCAAAAAAGTATTATTATTTTTTAAAGTCAATTTAAGTCAATTTTGCATTGTATGTATTCTTTAAAACATCTGCGCTCGTTTTCAAGTCTCTCCACGGACTAGCACCAAAGTACAACTCCGACATGTTAGAGCCATATGAACCATCTCACACTCTGAGGACTTCAGGGACAGGCCTCCTGCTGGTGTCAGCAGTTCAGTTTTATGCAGGTAAAATTAAACCATTTTCCTGAAGATTAGAGACAGGCCTCTACCTTGACAATGTTTTAATCCAGTCTCAAAACAGTTTTGTTTAGGTGTGCATATGATTAAAAGGGTTTTATCTAGTTCAAATCAAAATCAAAAGTAAAACTGTTTATTGAGTGTAGAAAGTGAGGCTTTCCAGCTGCAGAAAAAGTTCCCTTCACTGATGTGGAATTTGTGAGCTCAGCAGGGGCAGAGGTTAAGCATCAGAGTGGTATGTGGTCTGCAGGTGCCAAAGATCATGTCATAATGGCTACGTCTCCAGCTTTTTTTCCCTAGTGTTCACCTATCATACATTTGAACATAAAGCCATTAATACAAATAGGTCAAAGGGTCTGTACCCATTTTCCCCCATGTGTCTGAGGTCAAAAATAAACTCACTGGGTGCTGTCTGCATCTAGAAGGTGAAAAAAAAACAAAAAAACAAACTGTGGCTTGCTAGTGTGCTAATCATCAGAGGTGCTGACAGCATGTAGCACTTTGTGATCATGTTTATGCCAGTGTCTGCTCCCATTGGACATCGCAGGTTTCTAACATGGAAGTCAGCTGCCTTGTTTCTTTTATAAAGTTGTTTTAGATTAATATTGCAATTTAAAATGTGCAAATTATAACATAATGATCCACAGGTGTCATAAATTATAGCTGTATAGGAGACACACGCACAACATCTCTTCTTAAAACTCTGACCTAAAACAGAGACAGAAACAGTGACAACAAATACTTGATTATCTATGGAGATAAACACATTTAATGTCTTACTGTGGAGCATTAGGAAAAGCATAACTTCTCCATAGAGACAAGAAGATCACAGCCCTTTCACCAGAAAAGCTACATAGAAAGTGCACCTTTAAATTCCAACTGTTGCAACAGAGTATAGGAAATGCACTGTAATCCATTTTAATACTTATAATTAATCTAAGCAACTGTCAGCAGTTGTTTTCCAAATATGGCTGTCACTTCCAGGTCCAATGCAACTGCGGCACTGTATTTTTTATGGACACCACTCCTCCTATGCTAGTTTACAATAATCTCTTGTGACCGGGCTCAATAGGTAGCTTTGATTTGAAACAGGAGCAACAGCTAGATCATCCCGCTAGCGAAACCACATGAGAAGGTGCAAGTGTGGGCTGGTTTCTGTCTGAGAGATTGAACCACGATAACAAGAAGGGAAATCCCCCCCAGCACACCTGCCGCTGAAGCATTTATTATGACAATGCAGTATTAACAATACAGTAGATCCATTTACTATTGTGAACTGTGAGTATGTAGTAGATGAGCTGTTAGAAGATGTCTAGTCAAGTAATAATTTACCAGGATGGTTAGCTTGACAGCTATCTTTTGGGCGCGCTGTCAGTGAGTGGGTAGAACAGTGGTGCTTTGGTGTTTTTCATGGCTTATTTATAGGGAAAATATTAAAGAAGACATTGTGCTTGTGTCTGCTATACAGTTATAATCTATGGCACCTGTGGATCATGATGTTGTAATTTGCACATTTTAAATCACAAAATTCATATAAAATGACTTAATAAACAAAACAATTCTGCTGACTTCAGCTTTAGAAAACTGGTGCCCAATAGGAGCTGATATCACCATAAATGCCACTGCAATAAAGAGTTCTGCAGCTGTTGGCTTCTGCGATGGATGGCCACACATCATGCTAGCAAGTAGCAGAATTGTTTTCATTTGTACCAAAATGACTACACAAGGCTGCTGAATCCTATGCCTATCACCAACTAAGAAAATAAAACTGGAGAACGAAGTAAGTACACAGTAGTAGGTGTGTGCCAGTGACAGTGAAAACCGAGGTTGATCGGCAATATGGCGTCCTGAAAATAAACAATTAAAGATTGCTCAAACATGCACGCTCTATGATTGGTCCTCTGGACCGCTGAAGCAGTAGTATCTCAAGATGGATTCTCGTGAGTCAGTGAACTCACAAATATTGCGAGAATCCATCTTGCTGTGCAAAAATAGTTTGTCTCACCTTCGTCTCTGCTTGTCTCTACAAATAACAGCACTACATCACCTGCTCTGATTGGCTCTGATGATACTGTTTACTATAATAATACAGTTTTTCAGCATATACTTTATCTTAATTAATTCAGCTTTAAACCATTTCATTGACCAAGTATTGAATAAAAATACTTATTCTATTGAAATTGTACAAAATTTACATTACATCGCAAATAGTAAAACAAGTAAAATTGGTATTCTGCACAATCTCCTTTTGTAACAAAATGACACAAAACCCACATAAAAAAACAAACAAACAAACAAACAAATAAAAACAAAACAAAAAAAAACACACCAACACTCTCCATCCAAGCAATGAAAATGAAAAGAATTTAAATTAGGCATCCTGACATGTGCCCAAATAAGATGAAAACTAATTTTGAAGTGAAAACTCATGAAACTAAATAAAGAAGCAGATGCTCATTTACATAAATAACTAGATAAAAGTGAGGAAATGACCTCCAGAAAAGAGTTCACCGGGAATGGAAGAGAAGCTGTTTTGTCTTCTGTTTGCAGCAGTGGATGTCATATCTGTGTGAACCTATCAGAGGAGCCATTCATATCTTCTCAAGTTTGACAAAATATATAACATTTTTAAGCCATTGTGTAAATGATGGAGGCTGTGGGGACTTCCATTTCAGTAAAATGACCCTCCTTCCAAGAAGGCTCATAAAAGCAAGAGAGTTACTCAGAGGAAGGGAAGGTGGCCCTACAAAAATCCAAACTAAGGCCCTCAGAGTATTTGGGTGAACATTTTGCCAATAACATTGGACACAGCCAAATTGTATGAATTAGGTTTCCTGTAAATTGGTGGCACCGGTCACATGTTGGAGAGATGTTGGGGTATATTTTGGATATATTGGTGATTTTGTATAGTAAACCCGGTGAACAAGCTTACACTGTATGAGACTGTGCCTAGTACATCAGGGACTTGTTAAAATGTACATAGGTTTAAATCTATGACCACAGCTCATCAGAGTCTTATCAAGATCTTCCTCCCAAACAGCTTTTATCGAGTCAAGAGAATTTGAGTAACCAATATCTGATGATAGTACTAATGAAATAGACCCTCAAGGAAGTGGATAAAAGCAAAGAATCAATCACGGAATCTTCAGATGAGTCAGGAAATGAAGAGAAGTTGCTATAAACAAAACTGCAAACTTATAGGTAGGTAAATGTTGCTTTGGGAGAGAGAATTTTACAGATAGCTGTTGAAAAGATGCAAAACATTATCAATAAACACATCTTTAAAATTCTGTATGCCAAGATTTGAGCAATTTAAAAAGGTTTTATCAGCAAGAGAAGGATGGAAAAATGATTAGCTACTAAAGGAGCATTGTGCAAGTATATTTGTGGATTGAAGCCAATATTTAAAATGTCTTATATTGGAGGCCCAGTTATAATGCCTGAAATTCCATCCCTTGTAATAGTTTAGGTCTCTGTAGATAATGCTTAGAAAGTCCAGAAACTGAATCTGAGAGAAGAAAGAGCTGGACAGAAAAAGGAGAATGCACTGGAATAAGTACAAAAAACTAAGCAAGATATTCACTTTGACGCAGTTAATACTTTCTACTAAGGACAATTTAAGCAAAGACCAGTGCTTAAAATTTTCCTTAATTCTCAAGAATAGAGCAAAGAAATTTGCTTTGCAAGCATAGACTACATAAAGAAGTGGACTAAGGCAGTGTGATGTCACCCATAGGGTTCAGCTTCAGTGTAGCACATCGAGGCTAGCGGTTATGGGGTGAATTTGGACCCGAGTTCCATATTTGGAATTCTGACCATGAGTATCATAGCAACCAAAGAGCCAATCTGGAGCAAAGCTGTTGAAGGCAATGCTTCACACTCCACTGGTTTTAGGGAAAGAAGGTGCCTGATTTGTCTGTTATTAATGTTCACATCTTGAGTTACAGACACAATAGTCAAAGAAATATATCAGGATTAAATTAATATATCAGAATTATGTAGAACAGCTCAATACAAACACATTAAGACCAAAATGACGAGCCTGACAGCAGCAGTTACAGTGAGAGGGGTGACAGTTTTTCAATGTGTTGGTGCCACAATCAATGAAGCCGGAAGCACACCCATGATCACCTTTTATTTGGAACACAGCAGCTAGCAGGTTAGCTATGTCCATTTATATATAACAAATAATGTATCCCAATGAGTTACAGAAAAGAAATAGTGCAAGCAACCTTCCTCTCTGTATTGGATTATGTGGATGTGGTACATGCAGACTTCAGCCTCTACTTTGAAACCGTTGGACCCACTATTTCGCTCTGCCCTTCGTTTTATTACAGGTGATGGAGATTGAAACCCATCACTATGTTCTCTATGAAAAAGTGGGTTGGCCATCACTATCTGTTAGAATAGAACAGCACCTGTAGGACGTTTATCTATAAGGAACTACTTCAAAAACTGCCAGAATACCTCACCTGCTTGTTAATCATTGATACCGGAACATTTAACACCAGATCACGTGACTGCATAAGGCTAAGGACGAGCCACACCAGAACTGAGATGGGAAAGAGGGCTTTTAGCTGTTTTACTTCAGAAAAATGGAATACACTCCAAGGAAAACCAAAACTGGACAAGGTTGGTGAAACAGTTGCAATTTAATAATCTGATAACAAACTTTTATACACACACCTGCACTTGTTTTTGATGTTTTATATGGACTTATTTGTTTTGATAGTTTTTTCCGTTTGTATTGTATTTTAAACAGGGCACCTATTAAAAAGAGAGCCTAAGTGCTCTCATTGGGTCCCCCTGTATAAATAAAGAAAAATAAATAAAGAAATAGTGCGCCACTGTAAAAGGAAAACCTTACAAAGTATTGACTGCAAAGTTTAGTGAGAAGAGCTCACTTTTGCTTAAATTAGTCTGAAATTAGCAAAACAAAACAGCATGTATTGACGTATTTACATCTGAGACATACTTTTGTATGTCTCAGATGTAAATACGATCCATCTGCATATAATGAAAGCTTTGCTTCTAGAGCACATAACTGCACTTGCAGAGCATTACTCATTTTCAGACCTCTTTTAACCACTGAAAAATGATTTGTAGTACTGGACAAAATGTGAGCACTGAAAGGATAACAGTGAGTCTGGTAAAGGTGCAAGAACTTTAAAAACGCAGAGAAGCACATTTGGATCAAAAGGGTGCAGAGTAAATACACAAGATTACTTCAACATGTATTAAATAAACAAAGACCAAGTCTATGTATTTATTTGATAGCAACCAAATTAAAGCCACAATATGTAATTTTTTTTTGCCAAAACAGACTGAAAATGTTTGGGGTTTGTTGCATATCTTCACAAACCTGACTCATATTTGGCCTCCACCTTTCCATGAAAATGTTGTTCCTACAATCTGTCTCCATGGAGAATGTTCTGAAGTGTGGTCTCACCTCTTAAAACACAAAAAGTATATTATAATATTGACCCACTTACACTCTAAAACATTTCCTGTGACGTAAAAAAAATGTTTCTTTACTCCATGTTTACACCGCCACTATCTGACCTGCATTTTTAAACCAGGTCTATAACAGGGCCACAAGGATGGTTCTGCCCTGTGTCTGAGCGCGTATGATTCAGGAAACATGTTCACACACGCCTCTGCACCAACGTCACTGACTGAGCAGGAAAAACATACAACATCATTTTGTGTAGTAGTAACAGTAGTAGTAGGAAAAGTACTAATAGGAGTAGTACTAGTAGTGCCTAGGTGGTGAGGCAATGTGAAGGAAACAGGTGAAACGATACGAACAGTGAAACTTTTGGTTGAATGACTGTCTGACCAGAGGCCTACCTGTTGCATCACACAGGCATTTTTAAAACCACACTCTTCCATTGACCTACATGACGGCTATGACACTCACTACTGTTTCTGATACAGCTCCTAATGCTCACTAACTGAAATGTCGATGATTTAAATCCTGATTGCTAGCATGTCCTTGGGGTACTTTATTCACCCGCTAGAATTAAAGTTATTTATTTGGGCTGTGTTTGAATAGACATTTCCTCATTTAATTTCACCACAGGTTACAATTATTAAAGACCACCATAATGATCAAATTATATAGCTTAAAGCAACTGTATGTAGCATTACTGTTTTGGTATTACAATCACAACTGGACCTGGGTTGCCAGTGCCTGAACCTGCATAGAGGACATATACAAGTTTTTCTTATTTTCGGTATATGGACTGGCTCATTTGAAACCTCAGAACTTCCGGAACTCACTCACTGAGCTGCAGAGGCTGCAATAGCACTGATTCATTGGCTGCAGGTGCTGGGGTTCAGGAAGTGACGATCCAGATCAGAGAGAGTCCTTTGAGGTTTACACTAACTGAATTTAAGCACTGAAACTGACAATCAAAATGAGGGACTCATGTGAGGCCCATCCTGATTTCTGATTGGATAATTATCTTGGGAACCAACACAGTAAACTATAACATACATTTCCAGTCTTTTTGTAATAATAAATCAGCATTAGAATTGTTATTAGATATCGACCTCTGACCTAGGGTGTCCTGATGCCATGTGCACTGATGGACACCCTTACGCTCAAACATGGTGTTCATTATGGGCAAACTGCACAGACGTCCAATAACAGAATACTGCTTGAGTTGCCAAGGTCCCGCCTTTGACTGCCACCCAGATCTCTCTGCACTGGCCCCTCACAGATCCTCCCGCAGGTCGTGTGGCATGTCGCTCCTTCAGGCTGTACTCGGTAGGGCTCTGTGTGGAAATTCCCAGCCACCAGGCACTTGCTTTCAAGCACCCACCCCAGGCCTGGCTCCAGGGTGGGGCCCCGGTAACGCCAGTCTGGGTGACATAACTGGAACCACTTTTAATCTGACCCATCCCCCAGGGCCTGTTTGCCAGGTGACCCTACCTGGGACATGAATTACCTGACAACATAGCTCCCAGGATCATTCGGTTCCACCATATTAAGTTGGCTGATTTGAAGATGTGTACTTCATATCTAGGGACACAGATAGGTCAGGTTTATAGATATAATCATAATCTTACATACAATTCCTTTAAATGTATGTGAAAATGTTGAAAATTAGCATTCATTGATATAACAGTTGAAAGATTTCCATTGCTATGCCCATTAAGTAAATGAATACAATAAATTGAAATTGCAGATCCTATATTACATAAAATTGATTCTTGTGAGCTTTAAGTCATGTTATAATGTTGTTACCTCCTCCAAAACATAACTGGAGTCATTCACACATATTTGAATAATCCTGGTTTATTAGTCTGTCAACATCTCCAAAGCAAGTGGTAGTAGTGGCAGTTTTCAAGTTAACAACTACCTTTTACCTTGTGTTCAACAGAAATAGGGCTATTCCAGGGCTAAAATCATTTCAGTGATTCTAGTGAAGGTGTATGGAGTTTAAAAACACAGTGGAGCACTTCCTGTATTACCACATGACATCACAAGATAAACAGATACCTCCTTTCCATCCAGTTGAGAGAAAAACTCAAATTAAATATGCAGGGTTTACGTGTTAAACATTTTTGAATGAAACAAAACACAAGACCAGGTTCTTTTTCATGAGGAAACAACATTATATCTTACGTCAGACAGTAGCGTAATATAAGCCCTTTAATGCAGTGTTTTTCAACCACTGTGCCGCAGCACACTAGTGTGCCGTGAGATATTGTCTGGTGTGCCGTAGGAAATTACACCTAACTGGTCTAAAAAAATTTCAGGTTTCACACTGAGTGAGTAGAAATATTTTATTTTATTATAAAATACTTTTTTGTGTGTGTTTATTTGATTCCTGTTCAAAATAATCTGATGAGAATTACTTTATATTGTAAATATAGGATGCAGAGTTTCATTTTTTAACATTTTCTGCTTATGGTGTGCCTCGTGATTTTTTCAATGAAAAAAATGTGCCGTGGCTCAAAAAAGGTTGAAATACACTGCTTTAATGAATCCTGAAACTTGCCTTGTTTGTTTCTTTGAAAACAGCGACCTCGTGTGGTGGTTCGGTTCACACTGCATTTATAAAAATAATGGTGCTAGTCAGCCTTTGGTGGGTCCTGTATTCTCCTGCACTAGTCACACACAACCATGGATGTACCACAGAGCATCAGAGCACACAGACTGGGCTTTTACTGTTCTTTTCAATACTAAAATTACACACATGTCCCTACTCCTCCCTTTGCTCCAGTCTTGCCCATTTAAAATCTACTGGTGTTTTTGTTTTGTTTTTTGGTTTTTTTTCCAGACTGTACAATGGGATTATGTTATAGCCCACTCCCAGTTAGAAGCAAGTGCAGGTTTGATTACACAGTACTTTCTATTAGTGACTACCCTCAAGAACTCACTGTATTAAAACAAAAATCAGCATTTTAACAGTATTAATTTTATCAGCCCTCACTTTTAGTCAATATTATTGGCCTATAGAATATTGTGACGTCATCTGAAACCCAGCAACACAGTTAAAGGTTTAAATGTCTGTTAATAAATACTTTAATTGCTAGCAGGCATGCCAACAATGTCCAAACAGGTGCAAAGTAGTGATTTGTTGAACGCACAGACGCACAGGCGGAGTACCGTAATTCACATAATATAGTTACTTTCAGCGTGGGGTTGTTGTACATGCGAAACAGTGTCAATTTGTATGGTCCTATTTGAATTTTCAAGTAAAACTAGAATTATCTATAACATACCTATAATCCTATTTGCGTTATTATGCCTATTTATTCGTTATTTTCTAGCTGAAACTAATCATTTGTACGTTTATTGTCTGCACTACGGTAGACGTTGCCGGGTAGTGGGAGGGGAGCGCATCCTCAGTGACAGACACAATGGAGCTGCACTGACCATGGAAATACTGCAGCAGGTGCCTCGAAAAACAATTATTTCACAGCGATTAGCCTGCCAAACATTATATTTACGCTTCCTACTGCTAACAAGAAGCTGCTATTTTTGTGCCAGCGAATGGTTGTTTATATAACATTTTTGAGACCAAAGCTAGTTAGCAATTTAGCTAGTTAGTGTAACATTTGCTGCCTTGTTTTGATTTGCGGCTAAATAATTATTGTAAATTGTTAGCTTCTTTGGCTAATCATGCAGTTCCCGTTTGACATTAGCCAATTATTCCCTGAGAGAATTACCATCTTGGATCACACTCTTGTAGCTGGTCGTAAATCAGCTGGGAGGTAAGATATTAGCTTAGATTTTCCATTGTTTTGCTTGGGTTTCTGCTAATTAGATGAATAATAACCTCACAGTGTATTTGATTTGGTGATGAGAGATAGTGGTAGGGGGAAAAAAAACAACTTTACATGTGCTGACAGATTTTATGTTTTGTACCAGTTTTGGTTTGATGTGGATAAGACAAAGTAATTACAGAAATATTTTCCAAAAAGGTCAAAATGTCCAATATTTACATGTAAACAGCAGATTTAACAAAATTCTTAACTTTTCTAAATCTGCTACTATTTTTGTAATGGTTGTTTTCAGAGATTTGCATATTTTAGTTACTTGCCTGCCCCCAACTAATTTAACAGTACAGATTTCTTGAATGTTTTGATGTAATCTGAAACCCAAAATTGCAGTTAGTACAATACATCACTATGTAGCTTGTATATGCATTACTAACAGTATATTGTTATTTATTGCTTAATTGTCAATAGAAATAGTATTTATAAATGCTAGAATTGTAGTTGATGCTCAAAGCAGAAAATCCTCTATCCAGTAAGCTCTTATAGTGGATTAGGACACACCCAGAGGCCATCTGTAGTCTAGCATGTAATGGACTAAGAAGGCAGGCTTTCATCGGAAACCATTATAGCTATAGAGCAAGTGTTTACATGCACTGTTAGTCATATTTCAAAAGGCTAATTTAAAAACGTCTCTGTTCTTTTTATAGACCTGATCTCCAGGAAAACATAGCCACAGTACTGGATGAGCTGGGGAGAGCCTCTGCAAAGGTAAGTTATGGTATGAGTATTGTAAGTAAACAGGATCAATATTAAAACTAGTATTAACACTAGATTATTAGACTCATTTGAACAGGTATCGATACTAAAGTCACATTCACAGGACAGAAATGAACCTTTCCTGATTAGCTTTAGAATGATCTTGAGCTGAACAACAAAATTTTCCCATTTCAGTTCTAGTGCCGCCAGTTATTAAACATCGAAATCATGAGATCTTGTATTAAAAGGTCCTGTATCAAAGTTCAACAAACATGAGAGATATTCCGGCAGTTTATCAAGTAGTCCCTTATAAATACATTTCATAGTATTGTTGTCTTCTGATGGATAGCGATGGCCAACATACTTTTTCATAGAGAGTACAGTGATGCGTTTTTAATTCATCACCTGTTATGAAACGAAGAGCTGCATGAAAGAATGTATCTAAAGGATTCAAGTAGAGACTGAAGTCTGCATGTATATTATATCTCCATAATCTAGTACAGAAAGAAAGGTTGCTTGAACATTTTTTGTTCTGTAATTCAATGGGATACAAGATTTGTTTCCATAATTAAATGATTCTTTTGCAATTTCCAAAAGTGCAATATAGTATCAATGTACTTTTTATTATTAAATTTTATTTATGTATGTAATTAATATTTGTATTTATTTATTAGGATTATTATAGTAGTCTTAATAATACCTTAATAATCATAGTTAGAAAAAGCAATTGTACAGTGGAGTACATTTCTCCATGATCAATAACAGCGGTGGCTGCTTTCACCCAATGCACAGATCAAATGACCATCCATCCATTTTCTTCCACCTATCTGGGGCCGAGTCACAGGGGGCAGCAGTCTAAGCAGGGACTCCCAGACTTCCCTCACTCCAGACATGTCCTCCAGCTCATCCGGTGGGACCCCAAGGCGTTCCCAGGCCAGCTGAGAGACATAGTCCCTCCAGCGTGTCCTGGATCTTCCCTGGGGCCTCCTCCCGGTGGGACCTGACCTGACATAACCAACCATGTCAATTGTAATATGGCACCAGGGCCTGACCAATACGTCTGTAAACGTGTTAGATTCCAAATACATGCTTTAATGTTGAAATGCTTTGCTCATAACATGAAAATAGTCACCTCTCAAATACATGAATAAATTGGTAATGTTTCACAAAGTAAAGTGGGAAACCGAATGTGTTCTTTTGTTTTTCCATAGCTAGTATTGAGCTGATACCAATATCCGATATTTGTCTTGCTTTTGTGGCTGATAACCGATATTTAGTTGTAGTGAAATTTACAAATTAACTTTTCACTTTTGCAAAAATGATAACAAAATATATTCATCTGAAATATAAATTCATATTTTCACTCGAGTCTGTTGAAAGAGACAAATATGATACGGATACTAATCAATAGTATAACTAATATTGGAACTAGATACTCATTTAAGCAAGTATAAAAAAAAAAAATGTACTGAAAAAAAATCACATAACTGGATAAAATTTGACCTTTCCTGAACAGTTTCATCTTGAGTTTTATCAGGACTAGTGTATAAGTATAAGTGTACTAGTATATAAGCTTCAGAAATTCCAAACTCACTTTCTAAACACTACCCTTAAAGTCTACTAACAATTGTACCACCAGAGGGCACCAAACCTCACAGTTAATTTCTACTATACACTCATGATCGAGTTGGAGTTTGGAGAATATTTGCCAGCGTAAACCTCCCATTTATGGAAAGTACTTATAATAAGGGTCTGACTTGCTACTACAATGTACTTACTTACGATAGAGCAAGAGCTGCATTATTGGTGCTGTGACATGCCAGAAGCTTTTGTAAACCCATTGTATGCATTTCTTTTTTTAAAGTAATATAACTCCAGATTTGGCATGTTCATTATGTTCAGACTTTTTAATTGGTTAAACAGCCTGTACCTGATTTTATTATAAATTACTATATTGTTAGAGAATCAGGAAGTGCATGGTTTGGATGCTAGTGGCTGTTAGCATTACTGTGGCAATAAAAATCCACTCTGGTCTCTGAAAGTTCTGAACAGTGCTTATAAACTCCTCATGGTGAATAATTATGATGTTCAGAATGCACAAAGTATAGTGTTGTTACCATAGCAAAATTTCAAACTCGATTTCAATAATGAGGAATAGACTCGATACTCAATACCAACTCTGATACCACGTTGATAATAAAAATCTCCCTTTATTTATACAGTAGAATGTGATTTTCTTTTATATTCCCATGTAGCCTTATATCTGTGAAATCCGTCATTCGTCTAGGTAGGGTCCATAGTGGTTTTATACTTTTTCTGTTTCTGTCCTTTGAATGTGACTTTTTTTAGTATCGACTCCTGCTCAAATGAGTATCTAGTTTTAATACTGGTTTTAGTATCAATTAGTGTTTAATTTTTCGATGCTTCTGACAACTCTTGCTGCAAGTGTGCTGCAAGAAAAGTACTCTGAAAACTACAACTGCTTTAAAAAGTAACTCAAGAGTAGATATAACTGAGTACTACCCACCTCTTAGTATAGTATAGTATAAAGATTGTTTTTTGATCCCAACATGCAAGTATTCTAACATTGTGAAATATGAACATGTCTCTCTTCTTTTGTTTCCAGGCCCAGCAGCTGACAGCACCCATCACAAGTGCGTCCAAACTGCAAGTACAGAAGCACCAGCTGTACCTCATGAAAGATGGAGAGGGCAGTGGGTATGTCATAACAGCACTAGAAAAAATGACAATGATCTTAAAGCCTCATTGTGTAACTTTTTAGACAAAAATACACAAAAATAGAAGCATGTTAATTTTAGATGTTTTATTGCACTGACTTGACTTGCATCTCCGCAAAACTGACATGGCATTAATATATCCATTCTCCGTGGATAATGTGCCAAAGTATTGTTTTTAACTTTCTATATCTATGGACTCATGCAGGTGACATTCCATCTGCAGGAAGTTACAATGTTGCTTTAAAATGTTTGCCAGTTAAGACTTTTATTTTGATTTGAGTTCATATCAGCTAGTCTCTTGCCATGTTCATTGTAAATAAGAATTTGTTTTTAAAGAGGGGGTATTTTACTTTTATAGGGTATTAACAGCTAACATATAACATATTGACATCACCATTATACCTTTAATTGTTTTGAAAATGCTATATTCACTGGAAACTCCCCTTCTCCCCTCCCTTTGCTCTCTGTATTAAGTCACTTTCCCTTCAGAGCGCTGTCACAACACAGTCTCTGAGGGAACATGGTAGAAAGCTAAAAGAAACAAAGCAATGCTTTTAAGCATAAAATGACAAACTTAGTAACTGTAAAATCAAAAAGCCACTACTTGATTCAAGCAGTTTAATTTAAGATTGTTGTTTTTGCAGAGTATGAGTTTATTAAAAAAAATCTTATCATCTGTAGTCAACTAAAGAAATTCTTGGTTGATTAAAGACATGTCTTGCTGATTGATTATTCAACTAAAAAGAGGGCATGGCAAAACCTCTCAAAACTATTACGTAGTCTTTTGAGTGCAGTTTGTCTGACCCACACTGCACTCAAAAGACTATGCCCGCACACAGTTCATACAAAAACAATGATTAGAAAAATACTAAGAAAGTATATATTTATAGAAAGGCAGATTCAGCTTTTGAATCATGAGTTTGATCTGCCTTTTTACATATAAATGTCAAACAATACCAAATCTTCAACTAACCACTCACTCATCCTTTCTGTTGTTGTCCCATATAAATCCTTATAATCTTAATAAATACTGGAGACTCCAAAAGTAGTGAGATATTCATGGCCCAACCCTCTCTTGCCATCTTGGACTTTTCCTGTGGGTTTCTGTGTCTTGCTGGCTCACAGTGCGTGGCCTGTGCTGCTGGACACACAGTGGTAGTGTTAGTGTTCCTGTCACAGCCCCGAGCAGAGAGGGTAATACAGTGTGGTTATAAGGACAGAGAGAGTGAGTCATGAGCCATTCAGAGGGATAGACTGTTCCTTTTCAGATCCGTGCTCAGGTTTTACACTGCAGTTTGACTGGCTGCATTGAAATAAAATAAAAAGAAGTTCAAAAGTCAAATTTACAACATTTTAATTTTTTTTTTAAAGGTCCTATATTTCACTAAATTGACTCCTTAAGCCATTCATTATGCTGTTACCACCTCAAAAACATACCTGAAATTATGTCTATGGGAACAATATTATAACATAGATCATAAAACAGTGTAATATAGGCCCTTTAATATATTGAAATTACCTAGATGATGCAACAGAAAAGGTGGCGACTGCTGTTGTAGTTTGGGATGCATCAATATTCATAATAATTTGCTGGATTGGATAGCAGTTCTGTCAATATCCTATACACTGATCACTTTTGATATACCAGTACTTAAATTTTAAACCCAGAGGAAACAATTTGTAATTTTCAGTCGAAGTATTAATATTGAGATCGGAACTAAAAAAGATGGATTGGTGCATCCCTAGATGTAGTAATGACTTTTGAACTTATTAGCAGTATAATGCTACAGAGTACATAAATCATGATCAAAACTACACTAATACCACAGTTTTCTGAAAGTGTAGTCTATCGGGAAGTTTGTAAGTAATTGATTATAGATAATTCTCATGCTGCCTTAAAACTTTTTAAAATTTGTTTTAACCCACAGAGGACGTGGAGCAGTGGTGGGTTTTCTCAAAGTTGGTTATAAGAAGTTATTCCTGCTGGTAAGTCACTCCCAGTAACTTCTAATTTGCCTTGGCATATAGTTGCTTTTCACTGTTGATAATAAAAAAGCACTAGGTTATGTTTTTTTGAGTAGAAATTTAACTGAAATTACAAATTTTTGCAGCGAGAGTTGAAACGTGTTTCCCACAGAAAGGAAATATCAATCAATATAACTCTATTTGTCACTGAGGGGCAATTTAAGCAGTAAAATATGATCATAATAGAAAGCTCAAACAAAAGTCTCAGTGCAGCTTCACAGGTAGGGTTAGATCAAGTGTCAGGGCGGTTTTGAGGAGAGTAACAGCCCTCGAAACAAAAGTGTTCGTCCTCTGTGTCCTCTATGTCCTGCAGCATCAAATCAGCTTCTAGGGGAAGTCAGGTGAACTCTGGACACACAACAAGAGAGCTTCTTCTAAACCTCTCTCTCTCTGTTTTAGTTGGTGATGAGTGTTTGCTCTGGAATGTCTTCTGTCATTTTTGGTGTAGAAAGCCTGTTTCATTGTTAACTTCTGTCCTTTGACCTGCACAAGCTGCATTTCTTAGTTGGTCAAAATCTCAAAATATTATGTTAAAAATGTAAGGTAAAAATAAAAATACTTAAAAAAAACAAACTACTCCAGCCAGCTACAAGAGCAGCTGACCACAACCATGGCAACCAAGACCAATTCATTAATTCAGATTTTTTTGTAATGTTTTTTACCAAGGCTTCTTCTATTTTTATTTATGTTGTTTTTGTGCCATTTTTTTGTGTGGTGGCGAGCTAAAGATGAATTTCTAGTCTGGTCGACAATAGACAATATACAAAGATATTCTATTCTGTTGTAACCAAAGAATCTTGACATCTCTATTCAGGACAGGCACGGCGTGCACGTAGAAGCTGAGCCCCTCTGCATCCTGGACTTTTACATCTGTGAGAACATGCAGCGCCACGGATACGGACTGGAGCTCTTCAACTTCATGTTACAGGTACAAATACTGCACAGTCAATTCAGGGCAGCAATGAGGAATAGAGTAGCTGTAAGCGCCAGAGGAGGCTGTGTTTTCACTGGACATTCCTGGACTAAGAGTCCCTTCACTAAATATTTCCCAAAATATCCACTCTTACCATGCAGTGCGTTTGCTGTGTAGTTGGAAGTAAACACATGCAAAAGATCTATCAGTGTCAGGGGAAGTAGAAGTAAACACTAGTCATCCAAATGACTAGAGAAAAAAGTTATTGGTAAAAGTATTATCTAAATATTGAGTAATTGTGTAAGCATGAAGTCTGATTTATGTTTTAGACACCAAGACAGAAATAAAATGAGGCACCGTTACATATTCTGGTATCTACCATATCTCTTTTGTCAAAACCTGTCAAATAAAAATTTTGTGGTATAAACAAGTCAATTCAAGTCAATCAGACTTCACAGTAATTAGTAACAATGCATTAGTTTTATTTAGCACTTTTCCAGTTGCTTTTCAATTTAATGCATTATTCATTCACTCCATATTCAATGGTGGTAAGCTACAATTGTGGCCACAGCTGCCCTGGGGCAGACACAAGCTCCTCTGACCACCACTAACACTCACACACACATTGATATTGGGCAAGGTGGGTGAAGTGTCTTGCCTTGTGCACTTAAATTAGAGCCAGTGCTGCCCCACTGCTGCTCTTGATATTCCCAGCAGTCTCCTAAGTATCCAGTACTATAATACCCTTCTTAGATCAGCCCCTTTGAAACAACTGTTATTAAGCACTTTCAAATTTGAATTCTTTGGATTAGGACAGGACCAAAAGGAAAAAGTAGCATATTCATTTTTTTTTTAGCTTCCACAAAATATTGCAATAAATATCGTACAGCGAGATGCATATTGTACTGAGACATTACAGATATCGTTACGTATTCAGAAAAACTCAAGGTCCAAGTGATGTGTGAGTTGATTCGAGTCTTGATTCCAGAAAGTAACTGGGAAAACGTGTACATAAAGTGTACTTTATCTCTGGTTGGGATTAAATGTGATACACCATATCAGTCTGACACATGTTATGTCCTTGTTGTGTCTGTGTGTCTTCTTCAGCACAAACATGTGGAGCCAGTGCTGATGGCCTACGACAGACCCTCTCCCAAACTCCTCTCCTTCTTGGCCAAACACTACAGTCTGACACAAAGCATTCCTCAGGTACAGTTGCTACTATTTAAAATTATTATATTATGATTTTAAAGTTCCTGTAGTACACAAAATTGACTCTTGTGAGCTTTAAGCCATACTTCCTCAAAAACATACCTGGAGTTATGTTTTGTTTCATTAATTTACATCTCCAAAGCTCAAAATGCTCTTTTCCTCCTTGGTAAATATTAAATGGTCACATTTTCACCCATTCACACACACATTCATATGCCAGTGTATGCAAACAGCAGGGGCGACGGGGGGTTAAGTCTCTTGCCCACAACGACAGTATTCATCTGTGGGAGCTGGAATCAAACCACCGACATTTGAATCAGTGCTGTTAACAGCTACCTTTTATCTTTTGTTTAGTAGAAATGAGCAAATTTAGGGCTGAAATTATCCAAATTATTCTAGTGAAGGTGTTTGGAGTTTAAAGACACAGTTTAAACACGTTACGTTTACAGTTTATGACATCACAAGGTGGAACAGAGTGTAAGAGGGGATATGTGAGTTAAACACAAACCACAGCTCTGGATATGTTTTTGATGAGGAAACAACATTATAACATAGATCAAAAAATAGCACAATATAATAGGCCCTTGAAGCTTTCGATGAAGTTATAGTGTAGTTTCCCCATCAAAAACATATCTGCGTGTCATTTCATTCACACGTTTAAGTAATCCTGCATGTTTCTATATCATTTCAATTACCCGGATAACTTTTAGAAATGAGTAGCTAAGGTTTTTGCCTCATATTAACTGCTTCACTTCAAGCCCTTGCGTCCCCTCACGGCAATAGGAAGTCTTGAATGGCCAGAAATCTTTGCATATACACTACTGTAACTCTCAAAACAGGAAACACCTAAGTTTCAGTATCTAAAAGTATTATGAAAACCAAGTACATAATATAAGTGGGATATAAAGTAATAAAATACTCATCACAACTGCATACTACACTAAATGAAGTACTGTGTCCCAGATTATGTGCATGTTTTGCCCTACGGGAAAAGAGATAATGTTATCAGAAGACTGGGCGGCCTCCTCCCTTCTCTCTCCTCCTTTTATCCCTCTTTTGCCTCTTTCCTCCTCTCTCCTCCTTTTCTCTCTCCCCCATCTTTTCTCATCCCTCCTCTCTTCTCTCATCTCCTCTCTACTTTAGCCTCCTTCAGCCTCCTTCCTCCTCTCCTTCCTCTCTCTCTCCTTCTCTCTCTCCTGTGGATTTCTCTGTGATTGCTCCACTTTGGATTACTATTTATAGAACTGTCATAATGAGACCAACGCAACAGGAAGAAAGTGTTTATCATTTAGAAGTATCTGATCTCTGTGATGAAAGGTTACTGTCTGAAGCTTGAAAGTTACACACTGGTACTTTAAATTAGAGATTATGGCCGACACCGATACTGATTGTTTTGAATCCAGAGAACCTAATGACTAATAAGCTCTACTGATATTTTTTAGACAATATGTAGGGACAGTTTAGATAAATTTACCAAATTTAAATAATTTGAAATGACTGCAAACTCATCCACAGCACTATTTTACTCCTAAGTGGATAAGAGAGCTGTGGTCACGCTTTGTGCAGTGTCGTCTTCACATTAAAGTGTTCAAATAAAGCTTTATATGGATTTTTTTTTTTTTAGGCAAAATTATACCCTGAGCTGGAGATTTAAGTTATGATAAGCTAACGGCCCACCGATATATCGGGAAACCCAACTAGCTTCTGACCAAAACCTTGACAAACCTACTGAACCAATTTCGTCTACACAAAAGTACAGTATAACTAGAAAATTTTGGAACTAAACCTGGACTAGCCTAAGTTATTAGGCTATATCAGTGGCTCCCAAAGTGGGGTCCAGGAACCCCTGTGGGGCTGTAGAAGCATTGCAGGAGGGCCCTCAAAGGTTGAAAGGTTGAATATTGAGCTTTAAATCAACTTTTCATAAAATATTTCTTTATAGTTTTTACATTAGTATTAGACAGGAAAGTAGTGGCCGCTGTTCCATATCTTTATCTAATCCATCCAACCAGCTGAGCCAGTTCACACAGTGCACCTGTTAGATGAGGTAACTGCAGCTCCTGTGCAGTCTGAAACATGGGTCATATCTGAATCATGATTCATACCAGCTAGTATTCACTGGATGGTTAGTGGATCATTATAGAAAAAGTTATTATGCTGTAATGTGCTTCAGCTAAAATTTGAGGATGCATTTTTTAAGATGACACTTTAGCTTAGGAACCCATTATTAAAGGCGCTGTACCAGACATTTACTGACTTAAAAACGTGAAAAACAGCTAGTTCATTTTAAGCGGTTTACGTTATGTATTCAGAGCATCTTAATAATTCTCTGTGATGAGTTGAGAAGTGGTTTTCACAACTTTCAGGAGTCAGAGCAGAGTGTTTACTAACAACAACTAGCATGCTGAGTTACCAACTACACACTTTGTGATTCTCTGACAAAAAAAACTCTTCATAATTGGACACAGACAGTACACAGGCAATTTATTTGACCTCAAGAGGGACAGGCCCTTTAATCATCTTATTTTTACAGATATTTAGTTATTGACTATTTTAATCTTAATTACTGTTCATCAGCATTGTTATCATTCTAGTGTTTGCTATGGTACTGAAACTACTGAATAAACACTCGCTAGAATACTACTTAGGGATTAATATGTGACTCTTAAACAAGCAATGTAAACAAACATAAAATTGTAATCTGATCTAATGTGCACAATAGATTATTTTAAGTCTAAATAAATAAAAGTTGTTTCAAAATTGAGATACTAGAATGTGATTTTCAACATTAAATCATAGTACTTCCTTTTATTTTACCATGTGGCCTTATATCTGTGTAATCTCAGTCGTCTAGGTAGTTTCCATAGTGGTCCATGGGCATATACTAGTCTATGTGTGTTATACTTGTTCTGATGCTGCTCAAGATCATTCTAAATCTATTCGGGAAAGGTTCAATTCTGTCCTGCGAATGTGACTTTTGTTTTGTATTGATTTCGGCTCAAATGAGTATCTAGTCTACTACTAGTTTTAGGATAAATTAGAATCTGATATTTGAAACTTAACCTAGATAACCCTACTTTGCAATCAGCAAGTTTTTCTTTGGTTTATTCAAAATATGGGTAACACTCATTTTATTTATCAACATCAAACTAGCTGCTGATTTGCTTATTTGTAATTGGTTAATGTGATGTTAATTATTTATTCGGCCTGTATTAATGTCTTATTCTGCATAACCTTATTATGCTGTTAATTAGACATTTACCAACACTTTCCTATTACAGGGCCTATACCTGATTTTCTCCCATGTGTTTGAGCAAAATTTGTCTTCCCTAAGTACTGAAATATTGTATAAGAAACTCTTGAGGTCAACATAAGTCAGCTGACAGTAAGTAGTAGTAGTTACATTAATAAAATACTTATGGAAGCTCATTAGTATAATTTTTGTACATGTAGTAATAAGCTTTGCCAGGTAAAAACTGCATTTCTTTTGATACTCAAAAATGTCCTTTATAGTAAATAAGTAAGAAGGAGTTTATTCATGGAAAAGTATTAATAAATGTCTAAATAGCATAATTAGCACTCAATGAACCACTTACAATATGCAAATTAGTAGCTGGTTAGATGTCAAATGTAACCTAAAATAAAGTCTTACCAAAATATAAAATTTAGATGATATGACTGTTTTCACTGAGTTAAAAATAGGAAATACAGAACCGGTTCATTTATTGCAGTGGTCTAAAGTTATCCCTCACAATTATTCACCGCAATGAGTTTATAAGCTCTTTTCACATGTTTCAGAGGCCAGAGTAGAGTTTGCTGTCATCGTAATGCTAACAACAACAACTAGCATGCTACCAGCGTGCTTTCTGACTATCGGACAATAAAACTCTTTCTAATTCGATACAAACAAGACAAGCAGACGAGCTTCTTATAATCAGAATCGGAATCCTTTTATATATGTAATTTTTCTCAAATACATTCAAAATCAAGTAGAGGACCTTTTTTTGTACTGGCTTAAACGGCATAATGATGTATTCTCTGTAACTAAGCGAGTGAATGTTGACATACACTTACACTCTCTAGGCCTGTGTACAAGTTCACACATGCACACTAATGATGTCCTTTACATTTAGGTCAACAACTTTGTGGTTTTTGAAGGATTCTTCCTCAACAAATCAGGTAACAGTTATTCTCTGTATCATTATTGCAGTATGATTTTGGTGTAAATTCTCCACACAACACGACAGCTGTACATTTTACGTTAAACTAGGACACTCCCAATGCAATTTAACATGATCAAATGTGTGCTAGTCATTATTACATTTATTTAAAGGTGAATGATGTCACTTTTCCGATGGAGAGTCTATTACCTTCTAGTCTCCATGGAAATGTTTTTGCTTTACCTGGAATGATCCACTGTGTGGCATTAAACTCCATCTTGTATCCTAAATTATAGGTGGTTTAATTACTAAAAAACACCTTTAAAAACATACATTTATACTGTGAGCAGGCTTCGCTTCTCCACAGATCTGAACTTTTAACTTGGCCTGCTGGCGACAGATATGCTTAATGCCATACTGTGGAACATTCCAGGTAAAGCAATATCATCTCCATGGAGACGAGCAGGTTACGGACCCTCTAGCAAAAAAGTCATATAGTGAACTTTTAGTCACTAACTGGATCTACTAATATTACATTCATTATCTTTTTTACTTCTCAACTTTTTTCCACAAACTGCCACTTGCCAAACGGCCTCACAACTGATGTAAAACTATGATAAATGTGTATCACTGGTACTATCCAACCAAGTCATAATAGAAAATAAACATGAAAACCTGTCAAATGCACTTTAACGATAAATCACTTAAAACTATGTATAGACTGACATTTTGCATGGAAAGTTCAATTCTTTGCTTTTGGCATTGCAACAAATTCACGCGCTTCATGTTTTGTGTTACATACATTTATTTCTTCATTTGATTGAATTTTCTGACACCCCCTGGTGGTCATATGTATTTGTTATGATGTTGTTTGTCACCACACTCAGGGCCGCACTGCGCTCCTCTGACGGATCAGGGGATGTACGGCTATTTGTAAGGACGCTCTTCTGTTCCCCATCCATCCCACAATGCTTTGTTTTAGAACACCATTTTGAATTATGTTATGTTACCTGAGGCTTTCCCTACCTTGTTTGTTATAGAGTTAAGGTATGATGTTCTGGGAGGAATATAATATTATATATTATAATAATATTGTGCTGTACTGAGCTGGCAGTGAGTGCCCTCAGTGCAGCACAGCAGTGCAATTTCTCTGACAATAAGGTTAGCCTTTATTGTCCCCATAGGTAATTTGTCTTTCCTGGGCCCAAACTGCACATCTTTGTTAAGTTTAGGGGAAGAAATAGTCTTGTCTGACACTGATTACTAAAAAAAGACAGAAAATGTAACCATTAAATTGAATTAGATGATTCTATAAGGCTGCTGTGTTCATGGCTCAAAGAAAGATAAATAGTCTTTATTCAAGGTATTTTACCTTTTCAGATTGTACTTTTTGCTCTCTCTATAATATCTTCTGCATTGTTAATAATAGCACAACATGAGACTGTTGTACAAAGTCTACTGGTCTCACATGTACATTCTTTTCAGTCTATGGACTCATATTTTAATACATACAAGAATGTGGCCATGACTTTTGGGTCATGCTAAATTGACTCTGTGTGCTCATAATAATAATTGGGATTATGGAGTAAGATACAAATATATATTAAATTATAAGTTGCATGCTGCCTTTCAGTTGTTGTCTATCACATATTCTTTGTAGGGAATATTTAGTTTGTCTCTGCAGAGCAACCATCCACAACACAGACAAACTGTAGAAAAGGTTAGATGTTCAGTAATATTTTACTAGTAAATGCTATCATTGCAGCACGCTGCACCATTACTTACTAATACTTTGCAGCTGATGTCATCAACGTGAGGGGGTGTGAAGTTAGCTGGAGGCACTGCTCTTTCTGCAGCTGGGTTATTCGAGTTCAATCTGAGCTTTATTTTAACACAATCTGACCCTAAAGAAATGTCAAAGATTGAACTCCAACAGGTGAGCTGATTTGTGCTGTTAAACAGGTTCTTCTCAAATAACATTAGTCACAAGCTAGCACTGTATTATATTGTATCGTCATGGTAACGGCTGCACATTCCCCCATAGACGTACATGCAGAAGCCCCCCAACGTGATGTCACTGCAAAGTATCAGTTTGTGTTTACTAAATTATAACAGAATAACAACAAACAATGGCACAAAACGCACATCATAAAATGGACCTAGAATGTGTAGAGATTGCATGGCTGCATGTGGACTGTCCATTGTAGCAGTAATTTACTCAATACTCCTGTATATTAGCGAGTCTCTAGTAGCTTTTTTAGTATGCATTTATTCAACGATTTGTCTAAATGTGTTCCATAGCGGGACAGTTGAGGAAGACTCCCCTAAGAAAACCAGAAGGAGAGATCAAGCCTTATTCACTAATGGAGAGAGAAGGTAAATATGGCATTCTCCTTTATTTATACAATACTGTTCATTTTTCACTGAGAGAGAAGCTCATTGGTCGTCTATAGAACAAAACCAGACTTCTCACCTCAGATTAAAGGGGCGCTACTCAACTTTTGTCCATGAGTAAAATTAGTTTTGCTGCAGTACAGGTTTTAGAGTCTAAATGCACTGCCTGCATCTAATTTAAAATGGCTGTTGTTTGCAAAACAAGAAGTCACACTGGTGCAGTTGCTGTTAGCAGTGGCATGATGGCAAAACTCTGGCCTCAGAAAGTTGTGAAAAGTACTTAGAAGCTCATTACGGTGAATAAAAAAGATGCTAGAGACGCATTAAGAAAGTGAGGAATAAGACTGGGGCCCAGACTACACTTCTTTGATTGTATAGGAAAAACTATTCTTTGTGTTATTTTAATGATGTTCTTATTCTGTAAAGCACTTTGAATTACTTTGTGTATGAATTGTGCTATACAAATAAACTTGCCTTTGCTGACCAGGCTATGTAGTTGACACTGACAGAATGCTGTTCAACCAGGCTCAACCAAAAACTTTTAATTTAATGTGGTATGGTAATCATATCACCTGGTTAATTCTATTAGACTGTTTTGTTCATGTTGTCAATAATCATAATAATAATCCTTCTTATTGTCAGTATGTGTAAGTACTTAAGATGAAACCTAAAATGCCTCCTTCCCTCGTTTTGTGTGCAGTGGTGCGTCAGGAGCAGAGGGTCCCTCCCTGGCCCTTTGCCCCCCCTCAGTCTCCCCAGCGGTGGGTATCCTCCCCGTACTCCCAGTCCCCCAGCTCATCCCCCAGCAGGGCTCCCCGAGGAGGGGCCCCAGGAGGGTACAGCCCCCAGTCCCCTCTGCTGGAGCACTGCCGTACCAGACGGACCAGGTCAGACTACATGACACGCATTTTTTGTTAGAAACATTAGAATCTAACTTTATTTGTAATTCCAAATAATATTATATATGGACAAGACAGCAGGTACATACCATAACACAGTCCATAACCATTGTAAAAAGGTTCTAAATACTAGCCTACTTCTTTCACAAAGTTTTGCAAAGCTTGCTGCTTAGATACATAAACTGTATTTTTAGAGCACATTTAAGTAATAGACATAATCTAGTTTGGTTTGTTTGTTCTCTCCATCTTGAGACTGTGATAATGAATAACTAAGATATTTCAAGTCTTGTAGATGAGATGATCTATTAAGGGTATATTGTTTATAGTTGGATGTGGCTCATCATTAGACTCTGCCTTAGGCCTAGGACACACTGCATGTGTAAAAATTTGAGCATGTTTTTAAGGTGCATGAGGTTCGCATATGGAGCAGCACGCTGTGCTTATAGATTTCCAAAAACTACAATCCAACACTTTTTTTTTACACGCGTATCCCATAAAAAACCCCACATAGATTTATTGTTGTATTTGTGCGATTACCACCAATGTATGTTTTTAAACAGTTCAAAAAGATGAAGAAAGGGCCTAGCCTCTAACAAGTGTAATCTGTTTTAAGAGTGCCCCTTTGCTGAGTCCAATAGATATATTTACTGTATCAGGTATTGGCTTCAGTGGCCATTGTTGCCCCAGAATGTCTGGTAATGCTTTATTTACACAATGATGTTCTATAGTGACAAGGATACTATGAAAGCATAAATCACAGCTATGAAACTACTTTCGGTCTCTGTATTGGTATCGGTTGATATATACATTTCGGACAGTATTGGTACTGGAAAAGCTAGACCGTGCATCTTTCGATTTAATTTTTTATTGTGAAATCTTTAAGAGCAACACTTAAACCTAAACAAGGACAATTACATGAAGTGCAAAATTATCAAGCCCATATTATAAAGATATATATTTTTCTCAGTGTTCCACCCCCCCCAACACCACCTGATCTGCAGACGTCGTACACGTAACACTCAAACAGGATACTCTTCTCTTCTCTAGCTGCTTATTATCCTCTGCACACATTTCTCACTACTCTCTCTCTCTCCTTCTCTCTTTCCTCATTCATTCATAATCCCTCTTTTTTTTTAAATAATTTCTGCATTATCAACATCACCCCATCCCATACAGTTCCCCTAGCAGATCTAACCTGGGCTTCCACTGACCGACCGGAGAGCCTGGTTGTCTCATTTTGATAAATAGCCTGTTCAGATGACACGGGAGAGGTGGATTGTGGGTAGAGTGGTGATGGACTGATGAGCAGACAGAAGGACCTGTTCCAGAGGCCTTTTTGAACCCCAGTTGTAATACGATGATTGGAGAGGGACATGATGGCTCTGTCCTAGCTGCCTGCCTTTTGTAGCCATTAAAGTCTGACAGTCAAAAACTCCACACTGCAGTTTGACTTTTGTCGCGTTGCTGTTATTGGGTTAGATAGCTAGGTTAAGTTAGGTTAAGCTTGCAAAATGTGTTTACCACAACATATGAGTTAAAATATATATATATATTTGTTGTATTAGAATGTCAAAGTGATATGATCCTCCAGTAAAGGTTGGAAATTGTGCTTTAAAGTAACATTTATGTAAGTTACCTGCATGATTCCATGGAAATATAGAAAGTTAAAACCATACTTTGGAACAGTTTAATTGGAGAATAGTATAGCCAAAGGAATGACATGGAAAAAAGACAGGAAGCCCTCCTCCAGACCAAATAAGAGTCCTTCTCATGGAGATATGAGCCCACTCACAGGAAAGAGACATTTTATTCAATATCTGTCAATGCAATATACATGTTCAAAAATGTTAGAATTTTTATTTGCTTTTTTATAAATTATTTTGCTTAGTATGGCTTCAAATGATGGGAATGTTCATGTTGCTATAATCCACATTATGGCATAAAGCTTCTCCATAGAGAATGTTCCATAGTACTTTGTATTTCCATGGAATCGGGCAACAGTAGCTCAGTTGAATCATATTTGTCCACTGATCTCATGGTTGGCGGTTCAAATCCCTACGCGGTGTGATTCCAGTTCCCACAGATAAATGCTGTTGTTGTGTCCTTGCCAAGACACTCTTCGCCCCCAGTGTGTGTGTACACTGGTGCATGAATGTGTGTGTGAATGGGTGAGTGGTTCCTTGATGTAAAGCACTTTAAATGCCTTAAAGGTGGAAAAGCACTATATAAAAATGTGACCATTTACCATCATGCAAGTAATGTGCCACCTCCAGAAAGTTGCACAGTGCTGCTTTAATATTGATTGGTTGCATTTAAGAAGCTAATGACTTAAGTGCTAAAAGACACTAATAATATAGTTGCACTATTATAACAGTTGAACCATTGAACTTTAGGCATCAGGGCAATAGTTCAACCACTGCTGCCCCATATTTTAAATGAATACTCCCTAATTAAAAGGTATACTCTACATCAGTGTTTCTCAAACTGTGGTACAGTGGCCCTTTGCAGTTTGAGTATTTGTTTTACTTAGAGAAATGTGTTCTTGTTTAGTCTCATGATTATTGTCACGATTTCAAACTCGATTTTGATATTAAGGAATAGACTCAATACTCAATGCTGATTTTGATACCATAATACCAAAATGACTCTCTTTAGACAGTAGAATGTCATTTTCAACATTAAATCATAGTACTTTCTATACTATCATGTGACCTGTGTGTAATCCCTCAGTCGTACAGGTAGGTTCCATAGTGGTCCATTGCAGTATACTAGTCTGTGTGGTCTTATGTTTGTTCTAAAACAGGTAGTAATTGTGAAGGAAGATATTGCAGACCAGGTCAAGATCATTCTAAAGCAATTCAGGAAAGGTTTAAGTTTTGTCTTGTGAATGTGACTTTTTTAGTCTTGATACCTGTTCAAATGACTATCTAGTTTCGATACTAGTTTTAGTATTGACGTGTCTGATTTTTGATACTTTTGACAACCCTACTCATTATAGAATTGATTTACTATTATTTTTGTCCATGTTTTAGACCTGATATATTCTTTGTTCAGATCTAGTGTTACTCTGAAAGCCAAATAACATATTTGGTGGTACTTGGTGTGAAAAGTTTGAAAACTACTCCTCTATGTTATACTGATTACACACCATCACCCAGCACACACCCCCTCCCCAGCATTCCACTTTGAGTTCATGTTCTGTTGTTTCCTTTGAGTTGGATGTGCTTGTTTATTTGCGTTGCCCCCTTTCTCTCTCCTGTTTGGTTTGCCTGTTCCCTTTCCTGTGTATCTGCAGTCTCCAGGGGCTGGTGGCTAAAAGCAGTTTGTACAGCCGGCACCTGGACCAGAGGAGTGTAGCTCTGTTGGAAAGACCCCCGCCAGGTAATATCAAATCAAGTATGTATGGATGTATGGATGTATGGATGTATGTATGGATGTATGTATGGATGTATGGATGGAAAGAAAGCATTCTTTAAAAATGTTGGCCCATATTGATAGGAGCATCTTGCAGTTGATGGAGATTTGTGGGATGCACATCCAGGGCACGAAGCTCCTGTTCCACCACATCCCAAAGATGCTCTATCGGGTTGAGATCTGGTGTCTGTGGGGGCCATTGTAGTACAGTGAACTCATTGTCATGTTCAAGAAACCAATTTGAAATGATTCGAGCTTTATGACATGGTGCATTATCCTGCTGGAAGTAGCCATCAGAGGATGGGTACATGGTGGTCATGAAGGGATGGACATGGTCAGAAACAATGTTCAGGTAGACCGTGACATTTAAACGATGCCCAATTGACACTAAGGGACCTAAAGTGTGCCAAGAAAACATCCCCCACACCATTACACCACCACCACCAGCCTGCACAGTGGTAACAAGGCATGATGGATCCATGTTCTCATTCTGTTTATGCCAAATTCTGACTCGACCATTTGAATGTCTCAACAGAAACGGACCAGGCAACATTTTTCCAGTCTTCAACTGTCCAATTTTGGTGAGCTCGTGCAAATTGTAGCCTCTTTTTCCTATTTGTATTGGAGGTGAGTGGTACCCGGTGGGGTCTTCTGCTGTTGTAGCCCATCCGCCTCAAGGTTGTGCGTGTTGTGGCTTCACAAATGCTTTGCTGCATTCCTTGATTGTAATGAGTATTTTTCAGTCAACATTGCTCTTCTATCAGCTTGAATCACTCGGCCCATTCTCCTCTGACCTCTAGCATCAACAAGGCATTTTCGCCCACAGGACTGCCGCATTCTGGATGTTTTTCCCTTTTCACACCACTCTTTGTAAACCCTAGAAATGGTTGTGCGTGAAAATCCCAGTAACTGAGCAGATTGTGAAATACTCAGATCGGCCCGTCTGGCACCAACAACCATGCTATGCTCAAAATTGCTTAAATCACCTTTCTTTCCCATTCTGACATTCAGTTTGGAGTTCAGGAGATTGTCTTGACCAGGACCACACCCCTAAATGCATTGAAGCAACTGCCATGTGATTGGTTGATTAGATAATTGCATTAAGGAGAAATTGAACAGGTGTTCCTAATAATCCTTTAGGTGAGTGTATGTATGTGTTGGTGTGCGTATATGTGTATGTATGTATGTATGTATGTATATATATATATATATATATATATATATATATATATATATATATATATATATATATATATATATATACACACATACATATATATATATGTGTGTGTAGGGCAAAAGTAAAAAGAAAAGAAAAACTTGCCAAGCCATCATGGGTGTTTCGCACAGGGTGATGGACCCCATTCCATAAGCTTTACAGCTTCTTGGGGTTCCATGTTTTTCACAGGGTCAATTGGGAATAGGTGAACGATATACACTTCCATATGTAGCATGTAAACGCAGAATTGTAGATGAGTATGCTGATACGTGTGTGTATGTATGTGCCTTACTAAACTTTGACCATTGTGAAAAATAAAATTGAATTGAATTGAAGTGTATTATGTTTTCTATTATGGCTGCAAGATTCATCAAAACTGAATTGAAATCACAATTTGAATTGATACAAATTGCAATTAGCAACTTAATTTGATGTACCATAGTTTTCCACAAACAAAACATTACTAAAAACATATATTGGATTTATAGTTAAATTTGACCATATGGAAGTAATAGGCTGTGCACAGCAGTGTGCTGCCTAACTTACAGTGTGCCTCAAAGCTAAGGCTAAGATTTATTAAACCACAACATATAAAACAAACAACCAATTTAATTATTCACCACATATGTAAAGTGTGTAACATGTCAGTGACATCCGCCTACAATAACACATTTTAAAGTGTGAAATAAACAATAGATGTTAGGTGTATTCATGTTTTGGTTCTCGTTTGGTCTAATCGTTATTTAGAACTGCCTTATCCATTGTTTAGTCTCATGTCACTGATAGCGAGACAGAACAGTGAAGACATTTAGGAAATTGGATATTGACAAGAAATTAGTATAGTATTTATCATAATGTATTTTCCTGTTAAGTGAACATGGATCGAGCAGGGATGTAGGGGAGGTCGGGGCAAATTGATTATAAAGGTAATACTCCAGGTCCATACAACAATCTAGGATAAATAAAATAATATAGAAAAAATAATAAATAATATAGAAATAACTATTTACAAAAACAGCTTCTAAAAATATTTAAATGCAAAACAAATAAAAATGATTAAATTAATACATTCAGTTAACATAAATAATAAGATGAATTAATACACAAATTGAAATAAAGAAATACAAATCTTTGCCTTCTTGGATTTTTCTTTATTCCTCTTTAGTAATATCTATGAATCATAGAAGTTATTCAACCATTTACAGCTAAAATCTTTTTGTAGTACAGTGCAGAAAGAAAAAGTACCCACGGTAAATACTCATCCCAAGAACCCCATTTATTGAACGATAAGTGAACATAGTAATTATCATGACAGACCAAGTCTTACCTGTGTCATCTCTTCTGCAGGTCTGAGAACACCATGGGCCCAGTTTGGAGCTTCAGAGTCACTGCGATCCGACTGTGTTCTCTCAGCTCAGAACAGGTACAGAGTGTCACTAGCTTAACATTCACAGAGAAATCCAAGTGCGCTAAACAACAAAATTTAAATCGGCTTTGCCCCAAAACCTGTCAGACCACTTTGGTCCCAGTCCACAGCAGGTCACAAAACTGAATAGGTGAGAACAGGGGTCTACGAGATGTTCAGGTACATCTAGGAATTTAGCATAAGCTCTAAAACTTTGCATTCATAATTACTAATAAAAATGATTATCACATTCATATATATGATAAAATTGTTGTTATACATATAACCACACATTTGGAAGAACACATTTACTTTGAGCATTTGATTTTCAGACACGAGGACTGTGTTACTCAAATATACAAATTGTAGTTTTGATACCTTTTTCTTTCACTTTATACATGTATAATATTTTTAATGTATTTATTTATTTTTTTTTAGGTTAAAACCAGGTGAAATGTCACAAAGTAAAAGTAGTACAAAATTTTGATACCTTCTCTTAAATTTAGTGAAGTAAATGTAAAAAGTATCTTTACTTTTACTCCACTACATTTTTGAACAGGACTGAAATGTAATAGTTAAGATGTTCATAATTTGAGCAAGCACAAACATAGAAGAAAAAAACAGCTACAAAAAAAGTATCGATTTCTTTTTGAACAAAATTTAGTTCAAAATCACTACACCTGACGTTTAGTGGCGCACAAAATCTGCAAGAAATATTTTTACTTTTTACTCTTTAAGTCCGTTTTTAAACGGTTAATTCAGTACTTTTAATTTTTTTCATGTGGTACATTTTTTGCTCCAGTAGCTGTACTTTTACTTAAGTAAAAAAAACTGAGTACTTCATTCACCACTGGTCACACAAATAAAAGTTTATTACTCACATTTAAATGGATCATTTCTCCATCTCAATAATAGCATCACAATAGGCTTTGTATTTTTCCTCTTTGTGTATCTGAGAGACTGTGAATAAGACTGCTGAAGTATACTATTGTCATACAGGCAAGAGGACGGAGGCAAAAAATGTACTCCTGTCTGTCAGGTTTTGTTTTTTTTAAGTATGGAATGTTTCACAGTATGGCACTAAAGGTGCTATACCTACTTTGTATCATCTTAACCACGTGAAAAGCTGAGCTATTTCATTTTAAACGGTTTGCAGTAGTCCAAAGTTATTCCTCACCTGCCGTAATTATTCCCCATGATGAGTTTTTAAGTGCTTTTCACAAGTTTTAGAGACCAGACCCGTCACAGTAATGTTAACAACTAGCTTGCTAACAGTGGACTTCCTGATTATTGGACAGTTTATATTTAGATGCAAAGCTCAAGATGATTTTAGCTCAACTGTATGGAGAAAATTGTGTATAAAGGCTTTCAGTGTATCATTCATGCAGTTATTCATCTACAGATGTTTCAATAGTTCAGAAATACCATACATTCTTACTGACTGCTAACTCGTAGTAAGAATAAAAGAGAGTATTTGGGAAAACAAGTACTCAAGTAAGTGTATCTTAAAGAGTAACTGTCAAGTAACTGTAACTGTCGATAATGCAAAAATATTGAAATATCGATATATTGTATCGTTTCATTTAATGATACAGTATCGATATCATGGGCTGCTGTATTGATATATCGCCAAGAGTATTTTTTTGTATATTTTACCAAATAATTCTGTCACAGCGCTTCGTGTGGAGTTGTTTAGAGGAAAGACATTTGACATTTGACTGACTGTTTTGATGATTTGGTTTAACAAGCCATTTTAGTATCACAGTTGTCATTTAGTAAATATGTTCTGATCCTTCACAGCCGTCAAACTGCACATGTTCCTGTTTCATGTAAATGTGGAACTCGTATAAGCTGTGGATGAGTAATACTGACCAATGGAACAGTCTGATGTGTTTTTCTAGTTGGTAAAATGCACACAAAAAATGCACTGTTATCTTCATTCATATTCAATAAATGAAAGCTAAATTATATGCACTGTATCAAGGTACACATCGTATCGTGGCCTACGTGTCGAGGTATGTATTGTTTCGGCAACTTCTTCATGATGCCCAGCCCTAGCGTCATCCAAACAGAGACTATGCTACAGGGACTTAGCGACATTATTATCTAGAAAGTAACTTTAACCTAGTGGACCAAAACAATGAAACAGCATGTACTAGCCTATATTTGAGGAGCCGTAGTTTGTCAGTGCATGATCTAAAACGAGTCAGTAGACATGTCTGATATTTGCCTGGTTGTTTCTTCTTCAGATGTGTTATTGAGATATCAATCATAGTAATTGAAAGAATAAATCCGGGGAAAAAAATTGAGATTGATGCCAACTAGGTCACATTATGTTATTTTTAAATTTTAATTTAATTAATTGGAATGTGCCTGTCTATTTCTCACCTTTTTTTGTCCAGGTTTACGACTTTACCACCAATACCTGCTCCCAAGTCCTCTGACCCCAATCAGACATCCATTAGCAGCAAACACTCCACCACTCCCAGCTCAGAGGAGGACATCAGACCTACCCAGGACCAAGGTCAAGCCCAGGACCCAGACCAGAACCCGGACCAGAGTCCAGACCAGTCCAGACGAACATTAAGACCACATATGGACCAGAAGCCTGTCCCTGTGATTGGACCATCTCAGAGGCGGGGGGACAGCGAGTGGACGTGGACAGTGGGACAGAATGTATTCACAGCCCAGTGGGTCAAACACAAGCAGCAGCACCGAAGCACCCGTCCATGGTGACCGCACAAACACACCATTGGAAACTACTGACCATTATAATGTTTACCAGATAGTTTGATACTAATGAGCAATAAAAAAAATCTGGGATCAGTACACCTGTTCCTGTTAAAGCCCCACTGTGGGACTTGTAAGCCAAAATATTGACTAAAATAAAACTAAAATATTTTCACCGTGAATGTTTTTATTGCACAAAAAACTTGGAACCTACTGTGAGGTGGCTTGCATCTTCACAAACTGGACTCACCTGCTTGTTGCCATGGAAATGTAATAATTGATTTGGATAACAATGTTCCACAGTATGGCATAAAATATGTCTGTCTCTATGGAAAATGTTCTGAAGTATGATTTGAACTTTCTACTGCCTAGTGCACTTAAGATAAGAAACGTGAATAGACAAAGACAAATTTTATTCTGTCAACTGCACAATTTGCAAAACTTTTGGATCATACCTGGACAACTGAGATATTACACAGACAAGAAAAGTATATCTGTCTATTATCCATGGGTTTCAGAATGATGCAAATCTAGGACTGTTGCCATAGCGATTAACAATGAAAAATATATAATGCATCTTTTGAATGGGAAACGTCTTCAACAAGTTGCCTGTAATGAGTCAAATCTACTCAACTCCAAATGAAACTAAAATTAATTCAGTAATTTCAACATTTTGACTATTAATGACGACCTATCTAAGCCTCCAGACAGAGTAGATAAAGGGGCAGGTCACAAATGAAATACTTTTTGATAAGATTATTTAAATTCTATATGAGCCAAATTATAAAAACAGTATTTATTACCTAGTATATTGAATAATAGATGGATAATGCAGTTTGAATTGGCCTTGTATGAACTGACAAAAAGACTGTGCTCTGAAACGTGATTCTTGTATTAGTTTATCAGTTCATAATTCAAAGCCCTAAACTACAGGGTTAGCAGGGTTTTATGTAGAATAAGACAGGATATTTTGTTGTTTGTGGAGGAAATGTGCAGCCTTTGCGATTTGCTAATTGTGAAATTGTTAATTTTGTTTTAATTGCAATTAATCTTGAAGCCCTATTTCCCATTCTTTGTTCAGCCAACAGGCTGCAGTGTTCAGCTGGGCCTAGTGTTGTATGACTAGTTAATACCACCTCACTGTGCCTAAAATGTATGGACCAGTGTTTTCTACCTGGAAAAATAAATGATGCTATGAGCCAAAAACATGTTTAAAAGCCATAAAATGTTTAATGGAGAGACTGAATTAAAAGCGCTGTACCTGATTTTTAATGCAAAAAGCAGAACTAGTTCATTTTAAACAGTTTGCTGTGGTCCAGAGTTATTCCTCACTTATAAACTCATTGTGGTTAATGATTAAAATGAGTAAGTGAGTACAAGTGCTTTTCACAACTTTCAGAGACCAGAGCGGAGTAATATTGTCAAAAACTAGCATGCTAACCACGCATTTTCAGTTTCACAAGGATTATCACTTTATAATTTGATGCAGACAGTACAGCGGACTTATTTTGACCCTAAGAGCTGTTTATAATATATATATATATATATATATATATATATATATATATATATATATATATATATAAAAATTATAATGACTAGGACAAATTTTGCTCAAATACATGGAAAAAAAATCATGCACAGGCCCTTTAAGAGTGGATACAATGTCGGTCTATGCACTATGTATATGTCTGTTCCTTTATGTCAAACAAAAACAAATAAGTTGCCTTTTAATTTGAGTGTATTTATTAATAAAAACATTTAACTGTTTGAAATTAAACTGTACAAAAGAAATTCTCCGTCTTCTTTATCTTCCCATGTGGGGACATGGGGTGGTGGGAACATAGAGCGGTGGGAACATCCCCTTTTTTTTTTGTATTTAATTTGTTCAGATCCTCTGGTGCCACCATAAAGGTTAAAATATAAAGAACACCAGGAATTGTTTTAGCAAATAAAACAAAACTCTGAAACGTTCCTGAATATGTAAGTGTTTAACGACAGGATCATTAAACGCCGCAGTTTAAAATGTCTGAAAACTAATGACACGATAGAATCAAAATAGTGTGGAATGTGTGATATTAGCTGCATAAACCGTTTCTAAAGAATTACTTACGAGTAGACGCTAAATAGTTAAAGGAGCACTATGTAACTTTTCTGAGTTACATAGTGCCCCTTCTTTTCACCAACGGCCTCTGAACAGTGTCATCGCACTGAGGCCCTGTACGTTGATGTTGTTTGTGCTACTTTAGCTTAGCACAATTCCATTACTACACTGGTCTATACACCTTGCACATTTCCACTATGTACAATGTGTATAGACCAGTGTAGCTGTCAAATCTGCGATGCTTTACGGTACATGCAGTTAATGACCCGGGCAATGTTCCCTCTAATTTTTCACGAGTCTGAGCAAACACACAAACTCCCTGAGCGTCCCATGGACCAGTGTGAGTGACATCAGACCTGTGCACTGTGGTCATGCTGCATCGCATCCATCCAAGTTAAATGGTTTATTAAAAGAGTCAAATTACCACATTTACATTTCTGTTATAAAACTTTTAATTAAGTGCTTTAGCCACTTATACAATGAAAATGACAAAAATCTTGCTCATGACCTGTGTAGTATGTTAATGCCATTGGGCATTAGCTAATGCTAATAATTACACATAATACACATTTGACCCACAATTAAGTCAATAGCAGAATAAACCACGCTTACCGATCAGGAACAGCATCCAGTCCATCTGCTCCTGAGTCCACCATGAGATCTTCACTCGGTTCCACGAACCGCTCCGGGTCCGAGATGCCTCTAGTTTAACTTGTACGAACATCCACAGTGTCCTCGGTCGCGTACTTCTTTTGTTTTGTCCGTTTCGTCATGTTTAAAATGCAAAACTGCTTCAAAACAGTGCGTAAAATTGCGCAATTACGCGCGCGTAATTTTACGCGCGGATCTTTGCCCGAGGGCGGGCCGTCGGAACGTTAAGGGGTTAAACACTTAGCATCATTAGCGAGTCTTTACTCCACATCAGCCACATTGGCCACGTCGGCTAAAACACTGGTAGCGGCTCATGAGGAGCCTGTCAATGGCGTTGATAAGCTGCGCAAATACGTATGTGAATCACATAACTGGCTGGAGCAGCTCGTCCCCGGTCACACTCACTGACTCACATTGAAAAATAGCGCAGAATGAATTGTTGTGTGTTTATTTTATTTTCAACTCCGGTTCGATTTTTTTTGTGCGCGGCACAGATTTTCTATGCGCGGAGACTGTGTCAGCAGTGCGCAATTGCGCACGCGCGCAGCTTGGAGGGAACAGTGGACCCGGGTCAGGCTGAGGTTCTTGTCGTTGACCCGGGTCTGTCTGAGGTTCTTGTGGCTCAGAGCTGCAGCCTGGACCATCCTCTTGAACCTCAGGGAAAAAATGTCTGACTGTACTGGTCACGACATAACCCAACAACCAACCCACCATTAAAACCATGTTTTTTGACTATTAATGACGACTCTCTCAGCCTGCAGACAGAGTAGATGAAGGTGCAGGTCACAAATGAAATACTTTTTGATAAGATTATTTTAATTCTTAATGAGCAAGGCAAGGAAAGTTTATTTGTATAGCACAATTCGTACACGAGGTAATTCAAAGTGCTTTACAGAATAAGAAAGACATTAAAATCACACAAATCAAAACATAAATAATCACAAATAATCATCATAAAATTAACATTAAAACAGAAGCGTGCAGAATAAAACCCTTTCAGTCTAATGCACAGGTAAACAGAACTGTTTTGAGCCTGGGTTTAAACACTGTCAAAGTAGTCTCACATCTTCAGGAAGATTGTTCCAGGTTTTAGCTGCATAAAACTGAAACGCTGATTCCCCATGTTTAGTCCTGACTCTGGGCACCAGCAGGAGGCCTGTCCCTGAAGTCCTCAGAGTGTGAGATGGTTCATATGGTTGTTGTTATTTTTAATGTCTTTTTTGCACTGTAGCACTTTGAGATTTGTTGTTCAAATGTAAAGTGCGTTATAAATAAAATGTATTATTATTATTATGGCACTAACATGTCAGAGATGTACTTTGGTGCTGGGCCATGGAGAGACTTATACACAAGCAGAGCTGCTTTAAAGTCTATTCTCTGGAGTCAGTGCAGAGACCCGAGTACAGGACTTATGTGCTCGTACTTCCTGGTTCTAGTCAGGACCTGAGCAGCAGAGTTCTGGATGTACTGCAGCTGTGTTAAAGCTCGTTTGGAGAGGCCATTACAGTAGTCTAACTTACTGGAGACAAATGCATGGATAAGTCTCTGAGTCTGGTTTTGACAGTTTACCTTTGATTTTTGCAATGTTTTTAGATAGTAAAAAGCTGCAGATGTTATTGATTTGATGTGGCTGTTAAAGTTCAAGTCTGAGTTCATTATTACCCCTAGATTTCTAGCCTGATTTGAAGGTTTTAGAGAGAGAGACAGGAGGTGACTGCTGACACTTTCTCTATGTTTTTATGGGCCAAAGACGATGACTTAAGTCTTGTCTTAAGTTTAACTGGAGAAAGTTATTTTGCTTCCACACACTGCATCTATTGGATGCAGTGACAGAGTGAATCCACTGGTCCATATTCACCTGTTGCCAGCGAGACATCTAGATCTGAGTGTCATCTGCATAGGTGTTGTAGGACACATTATTGCTGTGTATTAACTGGCCTAAAGGCAGCATGTAGAGATTGAGCAACAGGAGTCCCAGGATTGACCCCTGGAGGACCCCACAAGTCAGGGACATTTTATCTGAGACACATTTTCTGAGTTCAACAAAGTACTCCCTGTTTTCTATATAGGACTTGAACCAGTTTAGTGCCGTACCAGAGATGCCCAACCAGTCCTCTAGTCTCTGTAAGAGGATCCCATGATCCACAGTGTCAAAGGCAGCACTCAGATCTAACAGGTTCAAGACTGAGACTTTGCCTGCATCAGTGTTCAGGTGAATGTCATTTGTCACCTTGATAAGAGCAGTCTCAGTGCTGTGGTGGAGTCTAAAACTTGACAGGAAAACATCAAAGGAGTTGTTAATTTAGAGAAAGGACTTTGCCTAAAAACAAATTGTGGCATCAAGGCTACTCTTCTTTAAGAGAAGTTTGGTAACCGCAGTTTTCAAAGCTCTTGGGAATGTTCCAGATTGAAGTGATATGTTAACTATGCAAGTGAGTGGATACAGCAAACTGTTCAGCACAGACTTTAGAAATTTAACACACAGACACATAGACACATAGATAGTAACACATAGATGCCGCATGCAGGCTCAGGCTGGTGGTGATCTCTTGGACAGTTTTGTCAGTTACAGGTGCAAAGTGAGTCAGCTCTAAGTGTCTAAGTGGCTGCAGATTTGTTATTTGCATTGTGGAATTGATGGCATTTTTAATTCTCTGAACCTTGTCATTACAGAATTGAAGAATACTTCAAACTCATTGCACTTAGATGTGGGAATTAGTTTGCTCATGAGTTGTTTCCACTAGAATTGCATTACCTGTGTTTTTGTCGAGCCATGTTTCGGTTAAAAAACATAAAGTCGAGAAAGAAGAGATAAAATCGTTAATTAAAAATGACTTGTTACAGAAGATCTGACATTGAGCACAGCAAGTTTCAGATTAGTTTCAGTAGGACTGGATGTTGACAGGGAATGTGAACTAAATTTCTCTGATTGGACAGTGTAACTGTTCTTCTGTTAATCAGTGTACATGGTGTAACTGTAGATATAGCTCCATCACAGGGCCTCAGCATGATATTATCTTTATCATGACTGTATCATGACACAGAAGGGATGTTTCTCTCATTCCTCTTTTCTCTCACTGGCCCAGGACCCTGTCCAGGCTGGTGCCTCAGAGCATTAAGGAGGTTCTTCGTCAGCACCGTCACTCCACCTCTGCTCAGGTGCAGGCCATTTCCGCTGAACAGGTCCTATCATTTCCAGAATAGATCAATGTTCTCAATGTAGTGCAGTCCTCTGGTCGCACAAGTGTTGAACAGCCGTGTGTTCAGCTGAAACAGCCGGGTAAATTTGTTCATCTTCCTTCTGTCTATGCTGGGAAGAGGTCCACAGGTTAATGTCTTAACCTCCACTTTATCAAGCTCCTCCTGAAATCACTTTTCAAGATTTCAGTCTGTTCCATTCCGGTGTCAACTGCACCCACGTGCACAATGAGTTGTTTAACTCTTCGGTGTGTTGACAAAACTTTTGGGAGGAGTTTTGTAATCTCAGAAACAGTGTAACTGGGATAAGAGCAAGTTTGGATTCCTCCGTGGCTCACATCTCTGATAGCACCATCTCATAACAGCTGCATAAATCTGACCTTGACATTTGGCACAAATCGCCTGTCTGCCTCCGCTGTTTTGCCAACTTCATTGCTGTTTGGATGTTAACATCAACATGAATATGTGACAATGGTAAAAATCTGTTTATAAGCTGTATTTTGGGTGCTGTAACTACAATAGTATAGTTTTTTTTAAATCACTTGTTGCATTGGCTTGGCATTCTTGTCTTTACAAAGTTTTGGAAAAGATACCGTATCACTCAGGTTTAAGTTGAAAGGAGCAGTTTTTTTATTTTCTTCTCTGAAAGTAACTGTGGGCCACTGGAAGTTACAGGCAGCATTCGGTGAAGTAACACAATAACACAGAAAGAATTCCTTTGGTTTCTTCCCCCAGACATGTCACTGGCTTGTCAGAAATTTTGTCAAAAATGGAAAAATGGTTTAAAAGTCTTGGTTTACTTAAAAGAAAATCATAATTAAACAAATCTTTCAGCACTGGAAAAGGTAAAATGATGTCATAACACTGGTGCAGGTGGGACCAAACAGGTGCAGAACTCGGAGCAAGTTTACAGTGTTTATTTACAGTTTCTGAAATAACAGACAAGTATAGATTAGACCAGCGAGGGGCGATGAGCTGGGTGCGAGCCATAGCCTGGGAATGCGTCGCAGAGAGCAGGCACAGGAACAGAGAGTAACCGGAACCAGAGCGGGAGGCGGGGTGCAAGCCGGGGTGCAGGACGAGACAAGACAGATAATATCGGAGCAGGAACGTGGGGTCAGGAGCAGAGCCACAGGCAGAGGGGCTGGGACGGTCCAGGGAGCAGGAATCTGAGGGCAGCAAAAATCCAATCAGCATCAAAAAGGCAACAAGAGAGTACAAAGCAGAGCAGGAATAGTCACATTTGACACGCGGACGATCTGGCCCCGAGTGTCTGGTCCTGGCTCCTCTTATCCACGGCAGGTGGCGTTGATTGCGCTGATGAGCTGCAGGTGCGCAGGAGGAGCCAGGAACTCCGCCCAGCTCCAGGTTCAGGCAGGTGAGGGAGGGGAAAAGCACACAGGGAACAACACAGGAGGCAGAAAATGCGTGCATCATGACAAATGATTAAAAAGCAAAGTAAAGAAGGAAGCAGCAAGAGCAAGCAAGGTTTGAGTCTGCACTCTTCAGAAGCAGGAAGCTCCTAACTGAGTACTACCCACCTCTGATTATCACAGCACTTACAGACTCATTGTGGTGAATAATTAGGATGCTCTGAATGAAATCAAATATGACTTTTGACTTAAGATTAAACCAAATCTTTTATAACCATTATTTGATGCACTTTTGCTTTTGAGTGAACAAGTTGAAAATAAATTCCTTTGATGTTTTCATTCAATTCCCAAGGTTTTAATCTTGTATTCAGTTGTTGCTGAGAAAACTGTGGGTCTTTGTGAAACTGCACTACGTTCACTTGTGTTTGTATTTGTGCTTTTCAAACCCTAACCCAAGCATCACCTCCGGTACATCTCACTCCACCGAGCGCCGCTGCAGCTGCAGCAGAATGTGTGCTAACGGCATGTTCTTTCGTCCGTGTGCATCGCCGTATCCTAGCAACCTATCCCTCACACACATATACACATGCATATACCCCCCCCTCCCCACCCACCCCTCCCACTTCCGCTGTTGGGCTTGCCACTATCATCAAGTCCACTGCACCACAGGCATCTTCTGCACTCATAAAAATGCCACCATTGACCCTTACAGATGCAAGAGGGCAGTCATCTCCTAAGGTATAAGACTCTTGAAGTTTTTAGTTTTTGTTTTTCTTCTTTAAAGACATGAATGTGGCCTGCACTCTTACCATTTTAAAAAAAAGGAGCTAAAATCACAACTGCATTTGGGTTGCCAGTGTCTTAACCAGCAGATGAAGGGCACATGCAAGTTTTTCATTATATGTACAGGTCATGCCACATGTGAATGTTCAGAACCACCAGAATTCACTAAGGTAGTGACATATAAGACATATATGGACTGCATCTGGTTTGACATAGTAAATAAAAAGTTAGTAATTAAAAGAGTTGATGGAGCCAGAAGCACGCCCATATTCACTTCCTATTTTGAAAGCACCAGCTAGCAGGTTATCTATGTCCATTTATACATACAGTCTATGGTTTAAACCAACTGGAGAGTGAAAAGAGGAGGGAGATATTTCTCACAAAAAAGTGACTCTCCACAAGTGTTACATTGGCCTGCCCTCGATCTGAAATTATAACATCATCAAATAGTAAAAAGTGATCACGATCTATTGAAATATACCGTTCTGAATCAGTGAATTGTATAGTCACACTGTTTAATTCCTTATAGATACAGTTCAACCATATATTATGCAAAATTGACTTTTAAGTATTAAGCCATATTATAATGTTGTGACCTCACCAGAAACATGCTTGGAGTTGTGTATTTCATTCACATGTTTGAGTAACACTTTATCATTAGTCTGTCTATATCTCCCAGGTTCAAAATGTTCTATTCCACCTTGTGATGTCATGAAGTAGCAGTATTCAAGTTAACAGCTACATGTTGCTTTTGTTCAGTAGATATTGGCAAATCCAGCACTGAAATTATCCAAATGATTCTAGTGAAGGTGTGTGGAATTTTAAAACACAGTGGAGCACTTCCTGTATTACCACATGACATCACAAGGTCGAACAGAGTATTTTTGGTTTGAGAGAAGAACTCAGCCTAAATATACAGGATTTTTGTGTTAAATATGTGAATGAAACAAAACACAACTCCAGATATGTTTTTGATGAAGAAACAAAATTATAACAGAGACTAGAAAATAGTGCCACATGGGCCTTTTAAAGAGGGGGGATTTTTTTTCTGTGGGGCATACTGCTGACACATTACATATTTACCCATAGATCACCATGTAATCATTTACTGTTTTGAAAATTCACCTGAAAAGTGTGCGCCAGTCTAGAAAACCAGGACACAGCCATGGTGAGGATGAAGTGAGGGACATAGGAGAGACACGCAGGAGAGACACAGGAGAGACACACAGGAGAGGAGAGACATACAGGAGAGACACACAGGAGAGGAGAGACACACAGGAGAGGAGAGACACACAGGAGAGGAGAGACATACAGGAGAGACACACAGGAGAGGAGAGACACACAGGAGAGGAGAGACACACAGGAGAGGAGAGACACACAGGAGAGGAGAGACATACAGGAGAGGAGAGACACACAGGAGAGAAGAGACATACAGGAGAGACACACAGGAGAGGAGAGACATACAGGAGAGACACACAGGAGAGGAGAGACACACAGGAGAGGAGAGACACACAGGAGAGGAGAGACATACAGGAGAGGAGAGACACACAGGAGAGAAGAGACATACAGGAGAGACACACAGGAGTGTTTTTTTTTTTTAAATGGTGCAACATTTTAACCATGTTTTATATAAATAAATTGCACAATATATTTTAATTGCTGCTGTTTACCAATTATACCACACATCAAACTCAAGGCCCACGGGCCAAATGTGGCCCTCCACATCATTTTATGTGGCCCTCGACAGGGTAAATTAAAAGGTATGATGGTCTTAAAATGTCATTTTATCAGGAGATATGCAGTTACACAGCCATATTTTTACATTTATGCAAACATATATGAAATATTTGTAACTTAAATAAGAAATAAATACAGATTAATACAGTTAATACAGTTAACAAGATTAATACAGTTAACACGTTTAAAAAGTAGTTAGATTTATTTTACATCTGGCCCTTTGAGGGCAGCCATTTTGCTGATGTGGCCATCGGTAAAATGTGTTTGACACGCCTGGATTACACCAATGCCATCAGCTTTTTATTTATTCAATAGTTTGTTTTATTTGGCTACAACTGTATAGTACACTCAATTCTGCAATAGTCATTCAGTCAAATAATTAAACTACTGTACATCACATTAGGTTTGTGAAGTTGTTATGTAGTTTTGTATCATGCTTTTGTATATTTATGGAGAACTGTCCTGCAGGAGCATGGATGACGGAGGCTTGTGGACTGAGCATTGCACAGAACCTCACAGCTAACCATAAGTAGGGTTTGAACAGGGTCCAGGAGAGATTGCTAAAATACTCAAACATGCATGTAGGACACATAAAACCTCTACAAGGCCTGTTTTTGATGAGAAAACATTATAACATGGTAGAATAATTTTTTCACAATACCCTCTTTAACTGCTGGTATATACAGTCCCTAAGGCATCTACACAGGGCTAATAGTACAGCTAGTCGTCATTATGTGGTTCATGTTTGCTCATGCTTTCCGTGGAGAGACTCTGAGCTCTACTTTGACCTTTAGAGAAAGCATCATTTCTTCGCTACTGTTTTTTTTTTTTTTTCCATAGTCTGTGCCACTCCGTTCTCCCAAGGGTCACTGGAGCGTGCACAGGGACAAGGGAGGGAATTAATCATTATACAGGAAAGGGAAAGTTTAGAGCAGAGGAGAGGGTAAGGCGTCGAGGAGGTAAAGGTTAGGGTTAAGAAAAGGAGGAGTGAGAAGGAAGGAAAGAAGTAGGGGGGAGAGAGGGGGGGATGAACGAAGGTAGTGAAAAAAGGAGAGAATGGAAGAGGAAGCAAGATGGAAGGATAGAGAGGGGAGGGGTGTGAAAGATGGAGAGGGAAGAAAGGAAGTGGGGGAGAAATGGGAGCGAGAGAGAGTGAAAGAGCGCGAGGGCAGAAAAGGAGGGAGGGCGAGACAGAGAGAGAGAAGGAGCAAAAGAGGGTGAGAAGGGTAGAGGGGAGAGGAGGAAGAGAGAAGTGGGGGAGGAGGGGGAGTAGAAGGGATAGAGAGTGGAGGGAAGGAAGAAGCTGAGAGAGGTGAGCTAAGGAGGGAAAGGAAGAGTGAGAGGGAAAGAGAAGGGAGAGAAGGGAGGGAAAAAAGGAAGGAAAGAGAGGGGAAAAGACAGGGAAAGGAAGAAAGGCGAGAGGGAGGGACAGAGTGGGACAATGGAGAGGGGATGAAAGGAGGTAGGTGGAGAAGTGAAGGAGGGAGAGAGTGGGGGGGGAAGGAAGTGAAGGAGGGAGAGAGAGAGAAAGAAGGAAGGAAGAGAGAGAGGGAAGGAGCAATAAAGGGAGGAAGGCGAGAGACGTATTTTGAGAAATTGGGAAGAATATAGTTCTCCATTCACGGTGTAAAGCGAGCAAGTAGTGAGTGACCTTTAAGTTTCCATGTTAGGATTTATTTGAACTTTGTAAATTACTTTTGGGCAGCTAAGAATTATAAAGCAACCCAAACTCCTCTGCCCTCTGCCAACAATAATATGGAACTTTCTGATGGTTGGCCGTTCACTTGCTTGTTTCCATGGGGATGTTTTTGTTTGCTTGGAGCACTCCACTAAATACCATTAATCTGATCCATCTGGCATTTATTAAATTACAGGTGGAAAACTAATTGTTACTGTGTGTGGCGTCGCTGTCCCACAGATCTGACCTATAACTTTGGCCTGGAAACATCAACCTCTTGTCTGCGTGGAGATAGATAAGATTACTGTCATACTGTAGGATATTCCAGACAAAGCCATGTCAACTCCAAGGAGGCGAGCAGGTAGTATAGCCTTTACCGGAAAGGCTACACCACCAAAAATATACCTGAAGCGGTTTCACATCTCTCCTAGGACCTATTTGAACCCTCCATACGGGCAGCTGTAAGATTCTGTGCGATGCTCCGCCCACAAGCCTACATCACCCACAACAATTCTACATAATATACAAAAACATGATACAAAACTGTACACAGCAAAATGACAAACCTGATGAGATGTGCAGTAGTTTCATTAGTGGGATGTACACTGACTGTGTTGTGGTAGAGCTCTGAAAGGGGAGTGACTTAGCGTAGGGAGCAGGGCAAGGGGAGACTCAGAGCATCAAAAACAAAAGTGAAATTCAACTTAACAGGCTGTTTTAGGCGAATATAGCATTTTCAAAACAATAAAAGTTTCAAAATATCAACTCCAAGGAGATGATCTGGTGATACGTCAAATCGACAGCTCAAAAAAAGCTAGCTTGTCCAAAAGAGATGCCTGTGTTTATTTAAATGTGTACACACTTTTTAATAATAATAATAATAATAATAATAATAATAATAATAATAATAATAATAATAATAATAATAATAATAATAATAATAATAATAATAATAATAATACATAACACTTGTATAGCGCTTTTCATGATACTCCAAGATGCTTCACACAGTTCAACAGACAAAACACAAATGAAAGAAACAGAGAAAATGAAGGTGCAGTTATTTGAAGGCAGTTTTGAACATGTGATTTTTTTGAAGATGAGGTGAGTCTCTGGTGGGTTTGGACAGGGGGGTCCAGAGGGTGGAGACAGCAGCAGAGAAGGCCCTGTCCCTGTCCCCCAATGGTCCTGATGTGGGGAGAAATGGGGCTGGCATCGGCTGATCAGAGAACACGGGTGGGGTGTGTGGTGGCAGAGGAGCTCAGAGAGGTAGTTGGGGGTATAAACTTTTTTTTGTGTGCAAATGATGTATATGGTATATGGTGTTGTAATATTATTGTCTACTATTAGTCTTTTTTGGACTGAGTATCTCCTGTCTTTTTGTGGCACTTTCACACAGGCCTTCTGCAAATCATTTAGATCTTAATTCATACATAGACAAAAAGGACAGATCAATCTTAATTTAATGTCAACGGTACCTGTAAATATTATAATGAAGTTTATGCTTGGCTAAAAAAAAACAAAACAAAAAAAAGATTTGTTAACACAGTAGAGTCCAGCCCCTCCAGCAGTCCAGCAAATAAATGTAAAAGTTTTAAATGAATTACTGAATAAAAAACAAAGAGCCTCTAGAGCCTTACCCTCTCAGCATATCTGATGGCATTAGAAATGATGATAACTACATTGATATAGCTAATGACTTTTTGTGATCGTAGGTCCTTCACTGACAAAAGATATAGTGTCATCAGGAAAGTCCACCTCATTACTTATTGATCAAATTTATGCTGGTTTTCTAAAGTACTAGAAAAATGTGTTTATGCAAGAATATAAACATTTATCTGAAAATGGTGCCCTTTTACAACAAGCAGCATGGCTTCAGAGAAAACATGTCCACAGAAATGGACCTCTCGCAATATATTTAGACAATTTCAACAAATTTAGGTCATGAAAATAATACTCTTGGTATATTTCTAGACTTATCAAAAGCATTCTACACAGTCAATTATGAAATTCTTTTTACTAAATAAAAAAAATGTGGGGTGAGAGAAGTCTGGGAGTCTCTGCTTAGAGTGCTGCTCCAGTGACCTGGCCCCGGATAAGCGGAAGAAAATGGATGGATGGATAAATAAAAAATAAATAAAAATTGAATACAAGATTATGTTTTAAAATGGTTGAAAAATGATTTGGAGGAGCAAGAATAATTTGTTTGTCTAAACAACCAAAGCTCAGTTTGTGGGGTCCTGCGGGGTCCATTGTTTATCTCTCTTATTCATAATTAATATTAATGATCTAAAAAATATTTGTAAAAAAGTGTTGCCCGTCATGTTTAGATGATATATTCTTTCTGTTATCTTATACGAATCTTGATAGTCTGACGGGAAAAGCAAATGAGGAATTATCAAAAATCTCTGAGTGGTTTAAAATAAATCAAACCTCTCTGAATATACAAAAGACAAACTTTATGATTTTCAGAACAAAAAATAATAAATACAATCAAGAGGATGTAACACATCTGTTGATGGTATCACAATTAACCAAATGGCTCAAACTAAGCTTTTGATCAACATTTACTCCAAAAACTAACCTGGAAATATCATACCCGACATCTTTGTAGAAAAATGACGACATCCATTAGTGTTTTGAGCTCACTCCTGTATAAATGTTTCATGCATGATGACATTATAATATAAACTAACCTATCCTTACATCATATATTTTAACATGGTTTGGGGTACTACACATAAGACAGATCTCAACAAGATTTTATTAATACAGAAGACATTTTTAAGACAGTTTTTTATGTACTCTTCAGTTGTTACACCTATTCTACAAGACACTGCTGAGGCTTTTTATCTTTCTTTGTGCAGAACATCCACCAATCAAAGACCCTCAACACTCAAGACCAGATTATTCAGCTCTGGAATAATTTAACACCCACTCTCACGTCTGTTTCCACAGTGGAATGTTTTAAGAGACAATTAAAATGAATGTTGATTCATATACATGTGTAATATTTGAACTATTATAGTGCCTGTTCATGTCTGACATGTTTTAGGGGAGATGGTCTTATAAGACCGTTATGATCTGACTCTCACCTGCACAGAAATGTTTATGTTTTGTACCTGTTTACAATGTTTGTGTATGTACAAATTAAATCTAATCTTCAGTGGTCTGTGCAATTTCAAGTACTATGTGGTACCACGCAAGACTGCCCTGATTACACCCAGGTGTTTCTGATTACAAACACCTGGCTTCAGGGGTGGAGTCTGAAGTGTGGATACCTGTGAGACCAACCACACTGTTCCTAATATGTCCAGACCCTGCCCCTCCTCCCTCTCACTTTTTTCTTTAGTCCTCCAGACACTGCACAGTTTAGCAGCTGTTTGAAATGTGGTTGTAGATGGAGTTTAAATGTTTATCGCACTTTAACATTTCCTAACCTTAACCATAACTGTAACCTTATAACCCTGTTCCTAAACTTCATCCCTTTAAAACACCAGTTTTTGTAATGGATTAGTGGAAGCACAGAGTGTCTGTCCCCACTCTTCAGCCCCATTTCACACTAAATCTTTCCTGTCCTATAAAAAAGAAGAAAAAAAATATATTACAATCAGAGTAACACTAGTATTTGACTGTGTGACATCTCTAGCAAGCATTTAGCCTGTACATAAACATAATGCAGGATCAGATAAGTGGAAGTACATATGTATCCATTTATTTCAGTATAATCAATGACAATTTTCATCGAAGAAGTCTAAAATGTTTTTTCCTCAGTACATGGTTATTACATACAGTCCAAACTACAGTGATGGTGGTCCTTATAAGAGAGATGTGGAGCACTGGTCATTTTGAGCCCTGGATCACTGCAAAAACAAACAAAATCTGCATGTGCCAAAATAGTCTATTTTTAGTAGTCTTTACTAGTTTGGATTTATTCAGTTTGAAGGTCTAATAATGGAAGTTTTGGACTATTAAATTCAGTCAGAGGATCACCTCCTTATGCATACTGAGCATCCTAATTATTCACTGTGATGTTTAAACATTTTTCACAACTTTCAGAGCAGAGGTTTGCTGTGAGATAAAGTTAACAACAACTAGCATGCTAACATGTTTTATTGTATTTGTATGTTTTTTATCTAATTTTATCTTGTTCAGTGTCCTTGGGTGTTTTGAAAGGCGCTTATAAATAAAATGCATTATTATTATTATTATTAAAAAGAACATCCTGATTCAGACAAGAAAACGTTTTCTAATTAGATGCAGACAGCACGATGGGCAGACTTACTCTGACCTCAAGAGCTGCTTATACATATATCTGTACTGAGGCGAGACAAATTTTATATACGGTGTCTTTAAAATAAGTGATTGAAGCTCAAGCAAACACCAATCACTCCAGATACAACTCTGAAACATGGTTAAAAGCTTTGAAAAGGCAATTTTGCAGAATAGGTCTGCTTTAAGTCTACATTTTTTCATATGCTTAAATTAAGAATTCAAGTGATTTTAACAGATGCTGATTTGATGTTTTTGCAGTTTGTATTATGGAGGTTTTGTGACTGGTCACTGGGAGTCCTGGAGGAGGGTTGTGTACAGGGGAGACTGGAGGAAACGTGGGTAGCAGTCCGTGTCGAGCAGGGAGTAGATTCTCTTCTGGGCCATGTTGAGGGACGTGTGGGAAGGGGCCTGCAGCAGCTGGATGGTCAAGTCTCGAGTCTTACTGTCCAGGTTTACCTACAAGACAAATGGAGAGGATACAAATGATGCTATTACAAAGATGCATTGCTCTAGTTTGAAGTTTGAAGTGTAAAATGCATATAACAGGTTTTCATGTTTGTGTCATTTTGAATTGGTTTGGTGGAATAGTACATGTGGCAAATATTAATGTTTAACATCAGTTACGTTGCAGTTTGTGGGAAAAAGTAGTTCATATAAATGCAGTCTTTTCTCCCTTATTTAAAAGCAGGCTACAGTTTCAGTTACCTAACCATTCATTATTTTTTACTTCTTGTTTGGTTGCCAATGCGAACTACCCAATATACATGACATTAGAAGAAGGGTTCATTAGCAAAAAACAGATGATTCAGACTTGATTTAGGAGGAATGGCATGATCTTTGATTGCAATAATATGTTACATGCTTATTCTAAAACATTTTAAATGGCCCATATTATAGTATTTTCTGATCTGTTGTTTCCTCATCACAAACATACCTGGAATTGTGTTTTGTTTTTGTTTTTTACACATGCTTGACATTCTTCTCTCAAACAGAAAACACTCCGTTTCACCTTGTGGTGTCATGTGGTAATACATGAATTCTTTTTTTTTTTTTTTTTTTTTTTTTTTTTTTTTACAGTGGATGAAGCTCATCTTAAAGATGCAATAAATAACTTTTTGGGTGGAAGGTCAGTCACCTGCCTGCCTCCATTACTTTGCCTGTAATGTTCAACAGTATGACACTCAACTGATTTATATCCAGTGGAGAATAGCAAAGCCAAAAATTGTACTCAAGTAAAAGTAACCAGAACAATATTACTTAAGTAGAAGTACGAAGTAGTGGTCCCAGAAATCTCTCAAGTAAGAGTATAAATGTATTTGGGAAAACTAATTTGAAGAACAAAATATAAAATAATGCACAGAATTTTGAGTTTTCAAAGTATATACACAAAAATGAATAAAACTAAATCATATCTGAAGGAGCAGTGCAAGAAACACAAATGTTCACGTCATTTCATATTGTCAACATAAAGCTTTTGTCACTTGTAGTAACTGAAACTTTTACTCAAGTAAGAGTACTGTTACTCCAATTAACATTATTCATGTTGTGGTAAAAGTATACAGCTAGAAAAGTACAATTTCTTTAGTAAAGTTACTCAAGTAAATGTAACTGAGTAAATGTAACAGACTACTACCCATGTCTGTCTATATCCATGGAGACAAACAGGTGACATCTCCAGGCCAAGTTACAGGTCAGAGGTGCTTAAATATATAAACATTACCCTATGTGCCTTTCCACAATAGGTTTCTATAAAAAGCCAAATTGACCAGAAAATGTGCAGTTTGGTCCACTAACCTTTAACCCTGCTTGTGGGCGATTTCAGAGACAAGGCAGAAGACACTGTGTTCTCAGAAAGACAAGTGTGTGTGAGTTTGAGGAAGTCTATGTCTTTATATATTTCAAGGTTCTTTTTAAGCAATAAAAAGATACATCAATGAAATGTGTGTACTATCACAGGCAATGGTACACACACAAGAAAAGGTAAATTCAAGCTTTTATTTTAATTCATTTATTTTGGGGACTGCTGATGAAAACTAGTCTTTTGGCTAATTTTGGGTACATTTACATTATTAATGTACACTGACCCAATGAAATGTAAATAAATACAAATAAAGGCCCTAAATTAGACACAAAATGGATTCTTATAAGGTTTAATACATGTTATAATGTTACCTCCTCTTAAAACATACCTGGAGTTGTGTTTTGTTTCATTCACCCATGTTTGAGTAACACTTTAATCTGTCCACATTTCCAAAGCTCTGTTCCACCTTGTGACTTCATGTGGTAACACTGGAAGTGCTCCACTGAGTTTTTTAAACTCCATACACCTTCACTACAATCAGTTTGATAACTTCAGCCCTGGAATTGCCAATCTCTAAAAAAATGATAACATGGATCAGAAAATAGCGTAATAATGTGCAATATCACCTTTAAAGAACACACAATAGCACAATCTAACTCCCTGGACAGTGAGGTCAAAGTTCACATAGCAGGTTTCATGTGCACTGCATTGGATTTCCCAAGCTACAGCCGCTGTCTTCGTGACATTTACTGTGGTCCCCTTGTTTACACAGCCCTATAGGAACCAGCTCATCCATTGCTCTGTAAACCTGCATGTCTATGGGGGAATGTTTAGCAGTTACCATGGTGACATGACGCACACAGCAAACACAGGTATAAAAGTTTTAAGATAGTCTGAAAACTCAAGAAAAAATACAAAATTTAAACAACACATTTTCGGGAGCCTGTGATCAAAACAAGTATTCATGGTCCAGTGTTTGATTTTCCGCTAAAAAGGTGAGAGTAACTAACTGAAACACTGCTGGCAAATGCTGACTAGCTTGTAAAAGTAATATTATTTGAGGGGGACTTCTTAACCACAGTCAGTAATCAGCTCATCTCTTGTAGTTCCAACTAAATCACTAAGTCTTTCTGGTCAGATTGTGTTAAAATAAAGCTCAAATTAAAGTGTAACAAAGCCTCCGACAGAGAATGTCTGCAAAGTATCAGTAGAGTCCATATGGGCCCTGTGCACCTCTGCCTGGAAAAGCTACAGGGAAAGGCTCTGTAAAGCAGCTGATGCACAAGCTTGATTTAATTTTGTGGTCATGTGTTATTTGAATGATAGGATTTCTAAAAGAAATGTCAAGCTACAGGAAAAATATATCTGCAGTTTAGGGATGGAAATTAGCTTATAGGCTGTATAATCTTATTTATAGGTATATATATATATATATATATATATATATATATATATATATATATATATAATTTAATCAATGAAAAACAGGTCATTTTATTTATATATTTTGAAATGTGCAAATGTGTCAGTCACAGCAGAGATTCATTATCAGGCTATTAAGATTTCAAACCGCTCTGTAGTTGAAATGCGCCTGTGAACACCTGAAAGTATCCAGGGACCAACTGCATGGTGCATTTAGCCTGTGGTCTGTCTGTGGCTCAGCTTTTGTCCTCCACATATGCCATAAGTGGTGTGTGTGTGTGTGTGTGTGTGTGTGAGACTAAAGAGGAGCATCGGTGAGTGCCTATTATGTTAATGCTACCACGGAGGCCAGGCGCGCTTTTGAGATGGACAGAGACAACCCATCAGCTTAGAGAGGATGAACTGCAAACGCTATGAAAGATTCTATGTGCATGAGTATCTACAGTACCTACGATCACAGACGAATAGTCTAACCCTGCTACTAGGAGTTACCTCAATTCAAACCCTCACATACAAATTAATCCACATGTTAAAAAGGGACGGGAGACTCAGAGCATCAAAAATAAAAGTGAATATATAGGCTATTTAGGCTGTATGTCTAGTCTTACTATTGGGAAATTGAACCTCTGACCTTCACTCTGCCATTTTGCAGCTGATATCAGTGCATTTCCAAATTCTACCACCATGTGTCAAAACTGGAGGGTCTCTAGTTTGGATCAGTTGGATCTTAGGGGAGGGATACGACACGAGGGATGAGATACGAGGGATGAGCTAAGATTATAATTAATAAAAGTTTCAAATTGATATCTCTTAACAAGGCTTGTCAAAAGTATTGAAAATCAGACACTAACCGATACGATAGTATCAAAACTACATACTCGGTTAAGCAATCACAGGACAGAAATGAACCTTTTCTGAATAGTTTTAGAATGATCTAGACTAGTATACGTCTATGGACCACTATGGAAACTAGCTGGACAACTGAGGGATTACACAGATATAAGGCCACATAGTAATATAAAAGAAAGTACTATGATTTAATGTTGAAGATCACATTCTATTGTCTAAATAAAGAGTGTTTTATTATTATCATTGTGGTATCAGAATCAGTATTGAGTATCGAGTCTACTTCTAAGTATTGACAAAACATCTCTTAATGTGTTTGTTTTGTTCCGGTTGCAACGTCTCATCTTTTTGCAAGTCTTACAAAGTAGCTCTGATTGTCCATTTACAAAAGATGCTGCGAAACCCTATGCCCATGAGAGAAATGTTCTCTAACATGGCACCCCACCATTTCATCAGCACTTTTTCAATTGCAATGCTAATCATTTTCCTATAGTCTACAGCTAATAAGACTGGATTAGCGTCGATACCAGGGGGCCTATGTCCATTAAATGTTATTATAAAGCAGTGTGTTCGAAATGTACACATGGTAAGTACTTCTTTCCCCTGCTTCTGACAATTATGAGCAGAGCAGATACGATCGGAAACAATAATATCAGTATTACGTAGCAGTGGACATTATCTAGTCAAGGTTAGTCTAATCATATGCTATAATGGGAAAAATGCTATCTTCAACTCATAATGGGCATAGATAGAAATAATAAAGAAATTGCTGTTTGGAGAATCATCTATAACTGTTTTCATGTTAAAAAGCTGCAAAAGGAGTTGAAATGAGATGAAAACAGACAAAGTTGTGGTGTAAACTTTTAAACTTGGGTATAAAGAGATATTTTGGTTGAGGTTACTGTTACTGTTCTTTAGATTTTTGTGTAATACTTTAACCTAAACAAATACATTTCTAGGCACATTTTAGCATATTTTTTAACCCAAAACAGGCACTATGGAACTTTTCTGGTGGAAGGACCATCACCTGCTTTGCTCCATGGAGATACCATTGCTTTGCCTGAAATGTTCTGCTGTTTTGTATTAAAACGTTCTATCTCCATGTGGACAAGCAGAGGGCGCCGCCAAGTGTTATAGGTCATGTTTAAGTCAGATCTGTGTAGAATGCTTGTTTTTCAATATATTTTTTTACCACAAACATTAAATATATGCAAGAAAGATTAATGTCATACTGTGGATCATTTCAGGCAGAGCAGTAACATCTCCATGGTGCCAAACAGGTGGATGGACCCTTCACTACAAAACTTACATAGTGCACCATTCACTTCTCTTCCTGTGACTTGACCAACATAATAACTATGATTTTAATGATGAACTGTTGGATATAAAGAGAGGTTACAGTCCACCCACACAGGCCAGAGACTTGACTGGTTAAAAAGGGTAAAACATATTTTAAAATGTACAATTCTGATATGTTTGCTCTCCAGTGCTCCACATTTTCATTATTACCAAGTGTGAAATTTGGGAATTTAGTGAAATTTATCAGTATCATAGTGTGATGTTTGTAGAATTAATCATTTTCATTAATCAGAATGTCCCTTGTGAATCTTTTTTGTTGTAGTATGTTTGTCAGTCGTATCTAAAATCAGATACTAATCCATACTGAAACTAGTATCGAAACTAGATACCCATTTGAACAAGTATGGTCACATTCACAGGACAGAAATGAACCTTTCCTGAATAGCTATAGAATAATGTTGGGCTGTATCAGAACAAGTATAAGACACATAGACTAGTATACGCCCATGGACCATTATGGAACCTGCCTGGACGACTGAGGGATTACACAGATATAAGACCACCTGGGAATATAAAAGAAAGTACTGTCGAGTGTATTCCTTGGTATCAACATAGAGTTTGAAATTTTAGTAACGTGACAATACTAATGGAATTTTTATTATTCCTGACAGTTACAAGCTTAAAAATGTCCTTTGTGAATCATTTTTGTTAAAGATACAGTATGTAACTTTCTGGAAGTGGCACGTCCTGCACAATTCTATGAAAACAGAAAGCTAAAACCATACTCTGGAACATTGTCCATGGAGATACATGAGTGTGATGCCTTTCTGTGGAAGGTTACAGCCAAAGTAGCAGTATTTCCATGGAAACAAACAAGACAAGGCCCCCCACCAGGTCAAATAAGAGCAAACAGTGTAATAAACACAACCAAAATGAGAAAAAACATCCTTTCAAATTTATAGCTAAGAGTTACATATTGAGACTTTAAGTAAATTATTATTTTATTTAGCAAAATTTTGTCTTGGCCCTCGCCACTCCATGACATAAGTAGTCTTCAATCAGCATAACAAGCAGGATTTCACCACTGAGTTGCTGAATACAATGATAAAGGTTAGAATCCACTCACCCACTCAGAGATGGTTGGCAATCAAAATGAAATGTGCAATTTGCAATTCTAGTAGATTTTGGCACAATTCTTGTATTAGTGTTGCCATGTTCAATGCTCGAGATTGGAAGAAAATTATCATTTGTCTCTGGATTTACATTGTTTTGGTTCTTGTTTAGAAATCCTGGCAAGAAGTTGAATATTTTGAAGGAACAATACAGAAAAGAAACTCTGTAACTCTTATAACTTTTATCTTTTTTAAAAAAAAAAAAAAAGCATCATTTTTTAAATTATTTAAAATTTCCACATTACTTAAAATTTCTACATAAATAACAAGTTAATATTTTATGTATTTATTCATTCCACGGCATTCATTTTGAGTATGGTAGTTTTATTTGCAATAGTTGTGTTAAGTTATCAATTATTGTTAAAGAGGTGGCATTACACTTCTGTGAGGTGCTAACTGTTAACACATAACATATTTAAATCACCATGTTACCTTTTATTGTTTTGAAAGCGCTATATTCACAAACACAACGTATTACTAATAATTTTAATAAGTTTCAGTTTCATTTTTTATGCTTCGAGTCCCCCCTCCCTTTGCTCTCCATGCTAAGTCACCCACCCCCCACCCCCAAGAGCACTATCACAACATAATCAGTGTGCATCCCAGTAAAGAAACTACTATCACATTAGGTTTGTGAAATTGTAGTGTATTGTTTTGTATGTATGAGGCATATTTTTTTTATGTTTATTTTTCATAGTACCCCATGTTTAACCACAATTCATGCAGTATCTTTAAATTGTTGTTAAGCGGTAACTACAGTCACCCACTGCTTCTGTACCACTTTATTAGATACAGTTTTCGTTATAGTCTATTAGTAAACAGTTATGACCCTGGCTGCATGTCCTGTTGCGTGCTTTGCACCTGTTGGAGGTGTCCTGCTGGCTAAAGCAGTGCGTGCACTCTCTCCACACTCTTGCTGGGCTTGCTCTGTCTCCCTGCTGCCGGGCTCCATGATGCCCGTTGTGTTCATGCACCTTTTAGTTTGTCCTTTGTTTTATGCACTACACTCACATTTAGGGCTGCTTTTTGATACCAGTTCCTTTTATAGGTGCAATGTAAATTAATGACCAATATGATTAAGAAAATAATTTCCATATCTGAATGACATTATAACTATGTTAATTCATATTTTAAAACATAAAACTAGGTTAGAGATGTTCAGTTATAACTCAAAACAAATGCGTATGTAAATGAAACTTAGCACACAGCTCCTCATGTGGACTGTCACATGCTTAAGTTTTTGTATTTGCCGCATGTGGAATGTTCTAACAAAGGCAGTGCTGTGGAGCACATGTATTGATAAATAACTCTTACTATGTGGTTACCTGGACGAAGAAGGATTATGGCGAACTTTACATGGACTCGTTTGCCTCCATGTTTACACTGATGCGCTCCCCAATGAATATAGTTACTACACCACATTTACTTTAATGAATTAGTCTTTTACGAGGATAGAGAAAGAAGACAATTTTGGCAGAGTTTTGGTTTTCTGTTTGGCTTTAACTTGATGTGGAATTGTTTGGCTGCATATTTACTCAGACGCACACACCACATTGGATATTTACTACACCACATTTAATTTGAGAATTACGGTTTTATCGGGACCAAGGAGGAGGAGGATGCTGGCAACATTTGGTTCATTTGATCTGTTTGGCTTCAGCTTTACGCAGACACTGCAGACTGTGACTGGATGTGGAGTTATTATTGGGCACAACACTTTCACTTTGAGACACTGTAAAGGTCCCACACTGGAGACTTGATGTGTTTTCAGGTGGATAGCTACAAGTTTCATCTCTTCTGTTTTACCAGTAAGATGATACACTGTGCTGCGTGAATGCCGTTTGTGTCATTCACTTCCTTGTGACGCGTCAGCATCTTCGCTGCTGTTAAATAAATGAGTTGCAGTGTATTTATTGATGTGGGCATTTAAAGCCAAGGAACTGAAAGCTGGCACCAAACGAATGTTGGTTTTTTGAGCCATTACTTACCGGACCTTTTCAGCCGGTGCTGAGCACTTCTCACACTGCACACACACTGCTCTCATTCCACTACATGTACCCACTACACCACTGACAATTACATACTCACAACCCTATTGCTTTTTCTTGTAAATATTGATCTTTATTGGACCTATTTTATGGTAAAAAAAAAAATTCAATTTCAGCACGCTTAACTCGTTTTGTTTCCCCATCTTGTACCGGATCTAATTATAAGCCATCTTAACTGAGCATACTTGTGTGTGTGTGTGTGTGTGTGTGTTGAGAGTACATGCAGGGAGTACCTCTCTGGGAGACCCTGGCAGGATGTAGGTATTATAGATGTCCCGGCCCCTCCTGTGCAGGCTGAAGTTATTGGACGAGTGTTTGTACTGCTCACAGGCCAGGTAAAACTGAAGGTTCTCCTCGCTGAACTCAGAGCGCAGGAACGCCCCAAACACTGACACTCCAGCTGGGAAAACAGAAACACACAGTATTGTGTACGTCATCATGGCAACATCAAGAGATAAATAAGTGAATTTGCTACATTCCACGTGTCACATGGTACAAGAGGGAAGAGCTGCGCTAGAGCTGTGAGTGAGTGGCCACTAATCCAACTCAAGACAACTCTAAGCTAGCAATACCCTAATCATACATAATACATTGATGGTGAGCAGTTCTGAATGTGTAACTCCCAAAACAACACCAAATCTGATTGGACACTGTAGTTTTCTGAATGCCAGACATTACTCCTTCTAATTTATAAGATGTCTAAGATCAATATAGTCTTCAAATTATAATTTTATTGACACATTTTGAGCAATTTAATAATGTTTATAATATTAAATTTTACATTTAAATCCTGAAATGTTTGGGGCTTCTGTGATGGCCTAGAAGTCCCTGATGGTTCCCTTCTGAATCAAACAAGGTTAACAACACAAATGATAAAAGTGGCCCTTAAAAACAATATTGTTTGTCTTATTAAAAGTGACTGTTATTTCTTGTTTTTTTTTTATTTTTACTTCAGCTTACTGGCCCGTAGTAGACCTATCAAAAGAGGGACAAAAAGATAATTGCGCTTATTGTCTCAATTTGCTTTGTTTTTTTTATTCTTCTTCTCCTTCTTCTCTTTAGACCCACCCATTGAACATCCACCAAGACATGTACAGGCACATGATAGCACATTGTTGATGGATTTCAAGACACCCACAGCATTTATTCAAGATTTATTTCTTCAACGGGGACTAACGTGTGATGACAGAAATATGCACCGCTTGACCAGCTCTGACCAACCAGTGAGATGCCTCTAGGATGGAGCTTACATGGATTTAGAGTTAGGCTAGGCCACGGGTTGGCAACCTCTTTTATCCTTATACTGTGGCTCTGTGTGGTTAGTATTTAATTGAAGTGTATTTTGTTTGTGTTAGTTATTTTTTTTTAAATTGCAGTTAATTGCAGGTCCAAATGGCTCTTTCTGTGTTAAAGGCCGACCCCCGGGCTAAGCCAAATCTTACAAAGCTAACTTTTAGGTGTTTTGAGGATTTAAAAATTCAAAAAAGTTCATGCTGTGGAAATAAAGAAAAATCCCTACAGAATCTGACCTTAGTGAAAACTGTGGATGCCCTGTCAGTCAAACATTAGCAGTTTGATTATAATACATTGCGCTCTATGTGAGAATGCTTTCTGGGCTTGAGCCGCAGTACCTGAAGCGACCACTAATCAGACTCACGCCACGACAGAAAGGGAGTGTCTTATCCAGTTAGGATAGATGCATGCATCACCCACCCATTGCTACATCACTAATGCTAACACCAGTGATCCATGATTCAACAGTATGCAGGGCTAAAGACGTGCATGACAAACATTCAAGTATTGACACAGACAGAAGAGGTATCGTCATAACCTGTCTTCTCAGAGGGTTTACTCAGTCAGATGGATATGTTTGAATAGAGCTGATGGATACACAAACATTACACGTCAGAGCTTATTCAGTCAGCTTAAATTAACACAGAGTTAAGAGAGTACTGAGAGTACCGAGAACTGTTCTCAAGTAAGACTAAAGGTACCTTAGTAACGTCAAAGTTGCTCAAGGAAAATTGCAAAGTGATTCAAGAAATTACTCAAATAAAGGTAACTATTACTTAGGAGTAATTGTAAGAGTAAATGTTAGGAAATAACATCTGATTTATAATTCAAATGGAAGGATAAAACTTAAAATAATACACAAAATCTGGTATTCTCCAAAGCACAGACACAAAAATGAGACAAACTAAACAATAATTGAAGGAGTGGAGAAAGAAACACAAATGTTCAAATCATTTCGTATTGCCAACATAAAGCTATTGTCACTACATACTCACAGTGGGAAGAATAACCAGAACTGTTACTTTTATTCCCACTTAGGTAATATATGTGATGGTGTAACAGTACTCTTATTTGAGTAAAAGTATGAGGTCTGAAAAATACTCTGAGGAGTACAATTTGTTCAAGTTACTCAAGTAAATGTAATTGAACACTACCCACATCTGACAGAGTATACCAAACGTTACATTAGAGACAGTAGAGTTTAAAAATACACTGGTAAATGCCCCATGACAAAACGGATTGATTTGTGCATCATTCATGTCACACACTATCACCACTGACAGCTCAAGGACAAAGCCAGAGAACATAAAGGGACAGTTGCATCTTCATAAACAGAAAAAAAAGGGAAAAACCCCCCCAAAAAATCATTTCTAGTTATAACCAGAGGTGGGTACTACTCAGTTACATTTACTTCAGTAGCTATTTAAAGAAATTTTACTTTTTTGTAGAGTACCATACATTATTTAATGTTTTGTCCTTCCAAAGAATGGCATTAAATCTATCCATCTCACATTTATTCAGTTACTGGCTTATTTTATCAGTCAAAAATACCTTGAAAAACCTTGTAGCAACCAATAACGTAATAACGGCCAATAATGTAATAAAGTCTGATCTCCAATATGTATATAAAAAGAGCATCCATTAGTCCACTGTCATTAGAAGACGGAGATATAAAGCTGCGTATCATCTGCATAACTCTGGACGTTAATTTCAAATTTCATGATGACACCACCAAGAGGGAGCATATACAGATTAAAGCACAGGTCCTAAAATTGAACCCTGAGGCATACCACATGTAATTTTATGGACCAAGTACTAACACTAACCACCATCATAAACATAAACATATGAGTGCAGAATTATAATTTGTCACTCATGCATTTAAGTGTGTCACTGAGTCAGCACACACTTAACTCTTTCACTATCATCCCTTTTTTGTAATCGCAGCTTCTAGCCTACCATTGTTTTTGCTTATTTTCAACAACTTTACAATCCATGCAAAATGTGTATTCCAAAGCAAAGAACAACTGCTGGATATGGATAGTGCCCCCTATCCCCCACAAAAATTAACAAGCAAAGAGTTAAAATGCAATAATTTTGAAGTACAGTATTACATTGCCGGTTATTACATTATGGGCTTATTACATTTAAAATTGGCCCACATTATTACATTTTTGACATTATTACATAATTGGCCATTATTACGTTATTGGTTGCAACAAACCTGTAGCAGGGTCACCTCTCCACAGATCAGACTTGGTTTTTTGGCCAAGGACAAAAAAACAAAACAAAAAAAAGCAAAAATTAAGGGGAAAAAACGACATAGATGAGGTAGAAAAAAAAATTAGGAACCTCAGTGAATTTATTTTATTTTTTCTCTTCTCTTTAAATGTTCCGCCCTTTCCCTCCTATTTCTATAGTTTTTCTTTTTTTTTGTTTTATTACTTACCTATACACGCACACACGCACACTCCCATATAAGAAGATAAGAAGAACAGGTGTCATTCTTATTGTCTCGTCGCTCCCTTCAAACCTTTTATTGTTTGTATTGTCTCTAATATCACAATAAAACAAAAAAGTGCCACTTGTCTTTATGAAGATTAGTTTAGAGACAGAGACAGGCAAACTGCACACCTTCCACCAGAAAAGTTACATAGTACAGCTTTAATTGATAACTGATTATTTTGTTTAATTATAGTCTGTAATTCTTCCCGGCATGACACCACACCCAGTTTGCAGATTTAAGTCGCAGTAAAGAGGCTGGTTGTAAAGTATCCTGGCAAAATCACCTAATGTAGCCATCAATATGTTTGTGCATTTAATGAGTGGATTTTACACTTCTGTGGGGTATTAACTGATAACACATAACATATTTAGATCATCATGTTAGCTTTTATTGTTTTGAAAATGCTATATTTACCAAAAACAACATATTAACACGTTTTAAGTTTCAATTTTGTTTTTGATGTGCTGAGTTCCCTCCTCCTTCAGAGCTCCATCACAACACCATCATCCCACTAATGAAACTACTGCACATGGAATCAAATTTGTCAAGTATGTATTATTTTGTATGCGTTGTATATTTATGGAAAATTGACATGCGGGAAGCTTGTGGGCTGAGCTTTGAATGGAATTGTACTGCTAACCGCTAAAATACTACTAATACTGGATGGATGACATATAAAACCTCTTCAGGCATGTTTTTGATGAGAGACATTATAAGATGGTCGAAAATTCTAAAAGGTTGATTTTGCATAATACCCACTCCTTAAACTGCACATTTCTATTTAGACAGATGTAATTATTTTGAAATGTGCAAGTTAAATGTGGTGCGGTGATCTTCTAGCCAAAGAGTAAAGCTGTGTTTAATAGTGTTGTGAAGAATGCTTTCTACATCTTACAACCCATTAGCAATAACATCACTGTATCTGCATACGGGCTACAACATGGTGACATTCGATCCTCAGTGTATATGTACATATGCTCAGAAGTCTTGTGCAGGGGTTTCTACAAACAACACCCCCTCACTTCTACCTAATTTAGTGAAACGTGTGCGATGTTAGAGAATTTAAATAGTAGTTTTATTAGGGTGTTGTTATTATGTTAGCACAATTTCAGGCATTTACTAACACTAGCATGATGGGGAATATATAGCTACTGCTAATGTGCTCTACCACACATCAGCTGTCTGCCAAAAAAATAAACATCTTGTCAATTGATACTTTACAGTGACATAACACTGTGGGTGCTCTACATGTATGTATATGGTGGAATGTTCAGCAGTTACCATAGTGACACAAAGCACACATTAGTAAACACTGAGACAAGACTTTTAAGATGCTAACTAGCTTTTAGCTCATGCTACAGCTTTATGTGTAAGAGACAGCACAAATCAGCTCACCTGTTGTAGTTCCAACTAAGTCAGCTCTTTCTGGTCAGATTGTGTTAAAATAAAGCTCAGATTAAAGTCTAACAAAGCAATATATAGAGCAGTGCCTATAGTTAGCATCTGTCGTGATCCCTGTTTTGCTGTCCTTGTGTTCTCGCTCCCCCCTCCCTCACCTGCCTGTCTCCGAAGCTGGGCGGAGTCCTGACTCCTCCTGCGCGCACCTGCTTCCCATCAACGCAATCAACACCACCCGCCATGGATAAGAGGAGTCAGGACCAGACACTCAGTGCCGGAACGTCCGCGTGTTTCACGTGATTATGCTCATGGCTTAGTACTTTGATCCTTTTTTGTACACTCTTGTCTTATTGGAACTTTTTTGCTCTGCTCCAGATCTCCGCCCGAGAACCAGCTCCGGACTCCCCCAGCACCCGCACCTCCGCCCTGGTATGGTCTTGTGTCTTACCTTGTCGTGCACTTGTGTCTCTCCGCGCTCACGGACCCGCACCCATGCTCCCCAGCTACTCTGGATTTATGAACTATGTTATTTCGGACACTATGCTATGAAGCACCCTCGTTCCCCGGCCTTGTGGATTAATGAACTGTGGTTTCTATGAACACTTATTGTGAATAAAAACATTGTTAAAATTTCGTGAGTCTCGCACCTTTGGTCCCTACGCCCCGCTGGTTACGACAGCATCATACTGACAGAGAATGTTGTTGACATCAGCTGCAAAGTATTAATTGTCCTTTACCACAACAAATGTTCTATTATTGAGTGTTCTACTACAGCTAGCATCAATAATGATGAATGACAAGAAATGCTTTATAATATCTTGATTTCTTTGGCCATTTGAGCACTGATATGTTGAGCACCGATACTGAAATTTGATTGGATACCAGCTCCCATATATTGGTTCAGGCAATATTCTAGTTGAGCCCTAAAACTGATGTAATAAGACTATTTACTGGTTGTAGTTGGCCCATAATGTTTGAATTTTTATTTAGTTATTCTATAGTTTCCTGAGGGATAAATAACAGCTGTATAACACATTTGGATCAGTTTTGTTTTTGGCAGTACGCTCTTCCTCTGGTTGGCTTGAAAATGGCTTTGTGGTCTGTCATCTGATTTGCTATTGAGATCAGCAGCTCCACGCAAAATCACAAAACTGGAATGATAATGACACCACCCGTGGCCAGTCTAGAAATAAGGTGAATAAAATGGACCAAAAAAGCCTATCCATGGGTCTCGAGAGTAATGAAAAATGAGCACCGCTGTCAGGGCAATAAACAATTAAAGGATGAAACGAGCACCAAATGACAACTATAAACAGGAAGTTCAAACTCACGAATAAATAAAATGCATTATTATTTTCTTCTAGCATAACAACAAACATTTAAATTTTTTCAGAAACTTTTAGGCCAACTAGACTTTTAAATAAGACACATTTCCATTGGCTCATCCTGTGGGATCAGCTGGTGCTAATAGCGTTTCTTTCTTTGGATCTCCAAACACCAGTGTACACAATAGAAATGACTCAGTCTCCATTTGCAGTGAGAGGTCTGCTTTAGCTGTTCCACTATCGACCGCATACAGTGACATTTAACCCAGTAATAAGAACCACAACGCCCCGACCTCCAGGGAGGTACTCACTCATGCATTTAACAGCATGCAGAAGATACAGCTGTGGTTAGGGCACTTAGAGGTTTGAAGAAATTAGATTTTTTTTTTCAGCGATTCGTTTTACAGAATTGAGCCTAATGGTGTTTTTATGTAGTATGGATGTGGGGGCCTGATAGAAAAAAGTGCATTTTAAAGTGCAAGTTAAAGATTAAACCTATTAACGTGTTGAAAGTGAGACAACTCAATTACAAAAACACTCCATTCCATTCATTACAATAAGCAACATATTGGAAAGAAAACAGCCTCTTCACAAGCAGATGTGTGAGCACCATAGAGAGGACTGAGGATGGTTAGGTTTGTAGAAAGAGAGAAATGTTTAAAGAAACACTATGTAACTTTTCTTCTCTTCTATGCAACTATGGACCACATGCCTAGAAAATCCAGAATGACATCCCTCTAGTACTTTTACTCCCTCCATTGTATCTTGAGCCAGAACCACACATGATAGTGCAATCTGGTTTTTGTTTTTGTTTTCAGTGACACATGTGGAATGAAAGAGCTCATTGGGGGCCTATCATTTTGAACAAAATCACTTTGATTTGAGTTTAGGGCTCATTGATTCTGCATAAATTTGCAGAAGTGCTGAAGAAATCCCCACATACTTTTCAGTCCCCAGTGATATTTCTTTCCTCATAGGCAGCCATATTAGTTTTGACATGCACAGACTATGCGTGTACCTTGGCTAATCCACCTCTCAGTCACTCCTGTCTGAACTCGGGGGAGATTGACCAGTAACCAGACTCACATCTTTGTAAAGAATTAGAGAAGTGTGTATTCTGGATCCCAGGCAAATGGGCCACTGCAAATAGTTAAAAAAAAAAAAAAGTTCACTTTTTACGTTCTTAAAGTGGAAGAGTAAATCATTAATACTTAATAACTAGGAAATTTGCACCTTTCTGGTCAAAACATGTAAATCTAAGTGTGTGCTGCCTTCAATGGCCACTACTATTTTAAGTACAAAGCAACATTACGTAGGACTCCCCTGTTTAAAGCCAAGTGTTTCTGATTACACACACCTGGCTGGATGGGTGGAGTTTGAATTGTGGATACCTGTTAGACCAATTACACTGGTCCCCTCCTCCTCCCTCACTTCTTTAGTATTCCAGGTACTGCATAGTTTAACAGCTCTATTTAAAATGTAGTGGTGGGCGGAGTTTAGGTGTTTATCTCAAAAATCAGAGCCCAAAAAGCAGATCCAGCGCCTTTAAGAAAGACAATCCCTCTGAATATGTGCCTTAGGTTGCATTTCCCAACTGTTTACAACACCATACTGAGTTCCACATCTAAACACCTGCTGATTATACTAATAGGTCTCAGGTAGTTGACAACTCTAATTATCTCCTGCTCCACAATGGCTAAAACCCCTGGGTAGTAAACAACTTCTCTCTCATTGTCAATTTACTCCCGCAATCAGTGCTTTCTTGGGAATACGCAAAGCCTCTTGATGGTGAAACATCCTCAAACATACCCAGGCGACTGCTTTTTGAAACATTTTTTACTAGATACAAATGCACTAACATTCATGGGCACTATTCCCACTATATGAGTAAGTCTGAGTCATTCAATAACACATATCTAATGCATCTTTTCCACACTTTTCACACTTTTCCAGATGCTCAAAGTCACTTTACAATTTCGTGTATTATTCAAGCTACCACAGCTGCCCTGGGGTAGAATGACAGAAGTGAGGCTGCCAATCTGCTCCAAATGGTATTCCCACTGGTCTCCCATCAAAGTACTGACCAGGCCCAACCCTGTTTAGCTTCTGAAATCGGACAAGATCAAGTGAAGAAGAACCATAAGGTAAAATAGGGATGAACAATTTGGGAAAAACATCTAACTGGATTTTTTTCTGACAAGCATTGCAATTAGATTTGCAGTTCATGTTTTAATAATACGATTCTGTTCAAAGTTAAAATTTTAATTGAATCGAGAAGAATTGATAAAACCACTGAAATATGAAAAGGCAAACTAATACAAGAACCATATTTCAGAGCATGTTTGTGCAGATCTAAACTACAGGGTTAGCGGTGATTAATGCAGAATAAGACAGGACATTTTGTTGTTTGTGAAGGAAATTATGGTACAGTTCAAAAATTGCAGTTTTGGCGACTGGCTTATTACATTTAGCATGTTTAAAGGTCCTATTACTACTATTTTCTGATCTATGTTATAATGTTGTTTCCTCATGTTTCATTCATACACGTTTGAGTAATCCTGGTTCATTAGTCCAAAGCTCAAAATGCTCTGCTCCACCTAGTGATGTCATGTGGTAATACAGAAAGTGCTCCACTGTCTTTTTAAACTCTATACATTATTCACTAGAATCATTTGGATGACTAAGTTAAAGGTAAAAGGTAGCTGTTTACTTGAAGGCTACTACTAGATGACACCACAAGGCGGAACAGAGCATTTTGAACTTTGGACTAATGAACCAGGAACACTCAAACATGTGAATGAAACAAAACTCCAGGTATGTTTTTGATGAGGAAACATAATTATTACATGGCTTAAAGCTCACAAGAGTAAATTTTCTGCAATATAGGACCATTATTTTGACATTTCTCTATCTGTATAAGCAGCCTTGCTAACTCCAATATGCTCCATTTGTCAGAACAGTATACAGTGAGGTTTCTTCTTGTGCATTGTGGGCTGTCTGCAGTGGGAGGTGCAGGCATGTCTCATCCTGTTTTTACCACGGTCCAGAGAACAGAGGCAACATTACCTGGAAAGAGGAACTCAACTGGGACTTATCTCTCTGACTTCGGAATATCAGGATTCTCATAAGAAAAAGCAGAAGGCAAGGCCAGCCACTGCAGTTTTGAAATAGTGCATTGCATGTATTTGAGGATCACGTGTCCTGCCCCAGCTTGAGGTCAAATAAGTCTGCTGTGTTCTGTTTGCTAATTATAAAGTGTTTTTATTGTACGCTAATCAGGAAGTGCATTCTTAGTATGCTAGTTGCTGAAAAGTGCTTATAAACTCATTCCAGTGAGGCTCTGAATGCATAAGGGAAGTGAGGAATGACTTTGTTTAGTTTAAATGGTTTGCAGTGATCCAAATTCCTTTTATGTTTATAAGCCTGTAAAAATCAGGTACTTTAAAATGAGAATTGTTATTTGGTCCTGGTATAGCCCTGGTTGAATCCTGGTTGAGCCCTGTTTTAGCCCTAGCTTAGCCCTAGTTTAGCACTGGTCTGGGACGAGCTAAAACTTGGTTCAATCTGGTTTAACATATAGATCAATACGGCAATCTGGCCCTCTGATACTACACTATGGTATGTTCTCATTCTCAAACTATAGAAGTGATTTATACAGACAGCTTCATATGGAGAAAGGGAAGTTAGATAGGAGTTTACACAGAGACAGCAAACTGATAAAACAAGAGGAACTGGACTTGCACAATCTGAAGGAGAAGTGTCCTGTCAAACATAAGTCTGATATACACCATTCATAGCAAAGTCATACGGAGTTTACAGACCTTTTAAAGCAGTGAGTTACAGTTGGAGAGTGGACAAAAGGCAAATGTTTAGACTTGAATGCGCCAAGTAACCTGTAGTAACCCACAGATCAGTGTGTGTGGCATGCAAAAAATGAAAAGAAGATATATTGTGATTCTAATCTACTCAATAAGGAGTAGGAGTGTGGTGTATCTTCTGGAGGAAGATACACCACGCGTGTAGCTCCATGAAGATATTATTGCTTTGCATGGAATATTCCACTGTATAAAATTATTGACATTACAAATATATTGATTCTGTGGTTGCCATGGTTGTGGTTGGCTTCTCTTATGACTGACTGGTTGGCACACTGAGCAGTTTAAAAATTTGTATCTTACATGTTTATTTAATATTTTGACCATCTAAGAAATGCAGAATCTGCAGTTCAAAGGTGTCAGTATCTGAGTACACTGTTGTATGAATGAGTGTGTGAATGGGTGAGTGATTCCTTGATGTAATGCACTTTGAGTGCCTTGTAAGTGGAGGCGAAGCGCTGTATAAAAATGTGACCATTTATCATTTACCGGCACCTCTCTCTGAAGGTTGTCATCAGAGGAGGTTTTGCTAAATGTCAGGAGAACTTCAGTAGTTTTTCTCCTTACAAACCAGTCTGGTAACATCAAAGAACAAATTCCATTCACTCAATTATTTCTGTTCTAAATAATTACTCTGTTAAAGGGGCTGTACCTGATTTCTTCTCTTAAAATCATGAAAAGCAAAATTAGTTCATTTTAAACAGTTTGTAGTGGTCCAAAGTCATTCCTCACTTACCTTATGCGTCCTAATTACTCACTGTTTATAAGCACTTCACAAATTTCAGTGGCCACAGTAATGCTAACAACAATACCACGCTAGCCACACAATTCTTGATTCTGTGATCAAAAAAGTCTTTATAATCAGCAGAGAGTACACAGCAGACTTATTTTGACCTCAAGAGGTGCAGGAGTTTGCCCAGGTGTCCACTGCCATCTTTACATGATGATGATGCAGTTTTTATGCACCCGTCAAGACCCCAGAGCAAGCTGCAGATGTTCTTTCTGTCTGCGAGCATGGCTGAGGTTAGCTAGTGGCTCACCCTTACTAAGATAGTTGCTATGTGCTAAAACTAAAATTAGAACATTTTCACGTACATATCTTAAAGTAAATATCTTGCTGTCATCATACTGCATGACAGCATGTGCCCAGGTAGCTCGCTCAGCCATATAACTCATCGGTTCACTGTACAGTCAAGCAATAAAAGCAATGGATAGAAAATGAATCCACTTTCATCACTGTCACATCTTAAAAATTTAAAGTTATTATGTTTCGAAAGGTTCAGCAATTTTCTCAAATGATTTTTCTAATGTTTTCATAATCTGGCCCCTGAACCACTCAGTACATCTCTCCAGAGACCAAACAACATGAGGGCAACAAGAGGCTCCTTAAACACCAGCTGTAAAATCCCTCAGTGCAGAACATCATTTGGACCGTCAGCCTTTTCTTATAAGAGCTGTAAACAATGGAACACTATCCAGCGACACTTGGTTAAAAGCTCTAAAAAGTCCATTTTAAGCTTGAAGACCTATTATGCAAAATCAAGTTTTAAGCTTGAAGGTGAACATTTTAAATTTGGCAATGAACTATGTTATAGTTGTTTCCCCTCATGATTTACTCACGCAAAGTTGTATTTATAGCGATTCTCGCAATCTCACTTAAGTTTCACGACACCACATTGCCAATCAATCCCTGTTTTCACCGCCACAGGCATATGTCCATTGCTCTCTATTTACATAATTTTTCAATGCTATTTTCTTAATCAGTGATACACGTAGGATTTGGCAGCATTACATATTCATTTTGAAAAAAATAAAAAAATAAAAAGCTGCTGCTCGCTAGCGTGATCTGCAGCGATCCATCAGAGGTGACAACCCTTTGTGGCAACATCAGCTCCCACTGGGCACCGCAGTTTTCTAACTGAGGAGTCAGTCGACTTGTTTTTTTTTTATTAAGTCATTTTAGATGAATATTGAGATTTAAAATGTGCAAATTATAACATAATGTTCCACGGGTGTAATAGAATAGATCTTCTTTAAAACAAACCAAAACTGTACCTACATGTAAATAGTGTCAGAGTGAATGAGTAAGGGTGAGTGAATGAGCACTGAACATATATAATTGCACTGTTGTATTTATATAGATGAATAATGTTCTTATGTATTTGTATTTTATGTATTTTGGATTGTGTCTTATATTATGTATTTTAGTGTAGAAAAGCTCAACCAGGGATGAGGTTGAACATTAGCACTTGCTATACTCTGTATGCATCGCACCAGCTGCAAGCTTTGTTTTGTAAACATGTCTGATTTCATTGTCCCTGCCAAATAAATAAATACATAAAAATAAACAATATATATTTTGTTCAAATACATGGGAAAAAAATCTGGTACAGAGCCGGTAAATTTCTGCCTTTCAAGACGAGACTAGACCTACTGGCAAAAAATTCATAACACTAAATAATTATTCACCACATAAGCGTCTTAAAATATGGTGCCATTTGAATATAAATGTGATGTCTTAGCCAAGGAATTCCTGCATTTATTAACATTTATGTAGTCTACACTGCATCTTCTGCCAATCATTTCTTGCAACACTTAATTTTAACAAGCAAAACGGCATATCTTGCCATCTATCTGATACATAATTAAATACATAGCAACGATAATTGGTAGACAGTACAAACCAAATACAACTTTTACTGAGCCGTTTATGCTACATCAGAAAGCAGAATCGGCCTTGCATGAGTCTCTCATTTGGGTTGCCGGTTTCAATGCTGAAATCCAGTTGGTTTGAACTGAAAAAGGACTCTCTCTGATCTGAATCCTCAGTATCTAAAATCCAGCATCTGCAGCCAATCATGGCTCAATGCTAGTGCAGCCTCTGCAGCTCAGTGAGTGAATTTTGGAGGCTGAGCTTTCACATGATGCATAACCTGTCCATATACTGAGAATTAGAAACTCTTGGGTTGTCTGTCTGTAGGTTAAGGTTCCTGCAATCCAGGTTCAGTTGTGATTGTAATTTTTTTTAGTTCCTTTTCACAAAAAATATTCTCTTTTGTGAACCAACAGAGCAACTACAAATGATCTGCTTAATCTGAAAAAAAAAAAAAAATAGGCTATAAAATAAAAGCCAAAGTATAAGCTAAAAGCTAAAACAATACCCCTACAACCACATATTAGTCGGTAATAGCCAGCTCAAGTGCAGCAAGTTTATTAGGCTGCATTTGTCTCCATTACAAGTTCCTGCCTTCCTCCCTGATAATGTGCTGTTTTACTGCAGTGTTATTACTCTCCCACATCTAATCGTTTGACACAAGCCTCCTACACATTTCTTTAGTGCTGTCGTTTTAGAGGGAGAGAACCTGATCAATAAAACAAATAGTGTCGCAGCCACAGTATATCCAACTAATACAAACTGGGATTCCGTAGCAATCCAAGCATGCTAGCTCAGGGCGACAGTACCAAGTATAAATATGACAGATGCAAATTAAGTGAGAAGGCAAACAAGTGGTTTACTATTTATCTGCAGACCAAAACATTTTCTAAAAGGATGAACTGATGATGAACCAGTGCACCCCAATGAACAGTTGTTACCAATGGCTAATTCAAGTATTAAACATTTTAAAGCACAGCATGTAACATTTTAGCCAACAACAGACTAAAATAATAAAAGCATGTTTTTTTTTTAATTTGTCTGTGTTTATTGGACTGAAAAGCATGCATTCTTACTGTGAGCGAACTTTTATCTCCACAAACCTTATTTCCATGGAAATGTTCCTTTGGCTATAATATTCCACAGTATGGCATAAAACATATCCATCTCGATGGAGAATGTTTTGAAGTATAGTATTTTCTTTCTTAGGAATAACCCTTGCTAACTCTTATCTTATTAAACAAAAACAGGCTGGGATAGTTAATTTATCCTTTTCCTTTAGTCCCACTGAATATTGAAGTCTCATTTTCTTGAGTCCTGGCCCCAGAGGGATGTTACTGACCCAGCTGAGTATCAAGGTGAAACCAACATAGACACAGGCAGAACATGCAAACTCTACAAAGAGAGTTTGTCATAATTGAACCAGAGCAGAACCTTCTTGGACCTTACAGGCTTATTTTGATATTTTAAATACAAACAAAAATTGACACTGTACTTCCCCTACTTCCTTTCACCTGTCTGTCACTGTTTATCTCACAGCCAAGCCTGATACTTTTGCCTTTCAACCACTTACCTCTCAAACCCTTCATGCACTTTCTCCTCTCATTCTTCCTGACATTTCAGCTACAACTCTCCTCTGCCACATCTCCACCACAGAAGCAGACCACCAGCCTTCTCAGGCTCTCCATCTCCTCCTCTTAGCACTACCACTCACTATGTTTACACAGAGAACTCAAAGTGCACTACAACCAAACTCAAAGTCATCTTTGGCCCAAAACCTGTCAGACTACTTTTGCCGCATTCTAATTTAGAGCTGTAACTGCTACTTACTACTACTCACAAGTTATTTCCTCTTCGCTGCACATATGAGCACGTACACTGGGTACAGAAAGTATACACCCTTAAATTTTTCACTGTTATATTGCAGCCATTTGCTAAAATCATTTAAGTTCATTTTTTCCTCATTAATGTACACACAGCACCCCATATTGACAGAGAAACAAAAAGAGAACACAGAATAATTAAAAAAGAAAAATTGAAACACACACCATAAGTATTCAGACCCTTTACTGAGTATTTAGTAGAAGCACCTTCTTGAGCCAATACAGCCATGCGTCTTTTTGGGAATGATGCAACAGGTTTTTCACACCTGGATTTGGGTTTCCTCTGCCATTCCTCCTTGCAGATCCTTTCCAGTTCTGTCAGGTTTGATGGTGAATGTTGGTGGACAGCCATTTTCAGGTCTCTGCAGAGATGCTCAATTGGGTTTAACTGAGGGCTCTGGCTGGGCCATTCAAGACCAGTCATGGAGTTGTCCTGAAACCACTCCTTCGTTATTTTAGTTGCGTGCTTTGGGTCATTATCTTGTTGGAAGGTGAACCTTCGGCCCATCTTTCCTTCGATTGCAACCAGTCGTCCTGTCCCTGCAGCTGAAAAACACCCCCACAGCATGATGCTGCCACCGCCATGCTTCACTTTTGGGACTGTATTGGACAGGTGATGAGCAGTGCCTGGTTTTCACCACACATACTGCTTAGAATTAAGGCCAAAAAGTTCTACCATGGTCTCATCAGACCAGAGAATCTCATTGCTCACCATCTTGGAGTCCTTCAGGTGTTTTTTTTTGCAAACTCCATGCGGGCTTTCATGTGTCTTGCACTGAGGAGAGTCTTCTGTCTGGCCACTCTGCCATAAAACCCTGACTGCTGGAGGGCTGCAGTGATGGTTGACTTTCTAGAACTTTCTCCCATCTCCCGACTGCATCTCTGGACCTCAGCCACAGTGATCTTTGGGTTCTTATTTACCTCTCTCACCACGGCTCTTCAGATCAGTTTGGGTGGACGGCCAGTTCTAGGAAGGGTTCTGGTCATCCCAAACAACTTCCATTTAAGGATTATGGAGGCCACTGTGCTTTTAGGAACCTTAAGTTCAGCAGAAATTTTTTTGTAACCTTGGCCAGATCTGTGCCCACAATTCTATCTGTGAGCTTTTCAGGAAATTCCTTTGACCTCATGATTCTCATTTGCTGCTTGTTGCTTTGAAATGCATTGCTGTAAGGTCTTATATAGACAGGTGTGTGGCCTTCCTAATCAAGTTCAATCAATATTATCATACACAGCTGGACTCCAACGAAGGTGTAGAACCATCTCAAGGATCATCAGAAGAAATGGACAACACCCGAGTTAAATATATGAGGGTCACAGCAAAGGGTCTGAATAATTATGGCTGTGTGATATTTCAGTTTTCCTTTTTTAGTAAATCTGCAAAAAATTTCAACAATTTCATGTTTCTCTCTCAATATGGGGTGCTGGGAGCACATTAATTAGGAAAAAAATGAACTTGAATGATTTTTGCAAATGTCTGCAATATAACAAATAGTAAAAAATTTAAGGGGGTCTGAATACTTTCCGTACCCACTGCAGAAGCTCTGGTAATCTCATTTTATCTCGTTCTTGTTGACCCAATATTGAGTCTTGTCTTCTTCCAATCTTCAAATTTCACCCTTAAACTCAATCAAAGGTTTACATACATTTTGAAAGATTTGTTTAAATTGGATTAGGCCAGTCGTCCAGTTTTCCTTTCATGTAAACTTAAAAGGTCTACAGTCGACTAAAAAAATTCATGCCCTGCCGATCGATAAATCAACTAAAAAGGGGGTGTGGTGCAAATTCTCAAAGTGATTACGTATATCTATGCATCTGACCCAAACTGCACCCACATGACTACAACTGCACACAAAAACAACCATTTATGCAAAAAAAAGGACTAGAAAACAATGCATATAAAGACAGATTAAACTTCTGAATGTGATTGTAATTGTGAGTGATTGTGAGTTTAATCTGCCTTTTTACGAAACAAATCTTCGGCTAACTCACTCATTCACTCACTTCTCCTTCCTGCTGTTGTCCCATATAAATTCTTACAAACAAAATAAAATTATTAGTTGAATAATACTTATTTTGGTCGACTAAGACACCATATTATCGACTAAATGACCAAAGGACTACAGCCCTAAAACGTATTGAGTGTACTTACTGGGGCTGGAGAGCAGGGCGGTGAGGGACTGGGACCAGTGTTCCAGCTCCTCACGACTGATCTTGCTCTTTCTGCTGTGGCCCATCTGACTCCACTGACGCATGAAGAGCAGCCGCGACCTCCTCTCCTCCACACTGAGACACATAGTACATACGTGTGTTATTAAGTATGTTATCAGGTCTCATCATCCTCATCCCTCCTATGTAGTCTTTTGCTGTCTAACATCAAACAGGGCAGTCAGCACCATACTGGATCCATCAAACAGCTTTTTCATGACTTTTCACTGACATGTCGCTGGAAGAGATAATTATAAGTGAAACTGTATGTAAGATTTAGATTTTAATTTTCATAAACTTGACCCAGATATGAGATAGACATGTTCAAATCAAATATAACTTTTACTGATAACAATTCTAATGCTAGTTTATTCTTAATAACAAAAGCATTGGACATATCCCATTTATTTAGCCTCTCATTTGGGTTGCCAGTTTCAATGCTGAAATCCAGGTGGTTTAAACCTAAAAGGACAGTTTTTTGCATCAACCTACTTTATATATCAGATTTTGGCGGCAAAACTTTTCTCAAATCATCCACTGAAATGAATGGGAATCCCGCTTAACCAGAATTGCCTCAAAGAAAGTGTGGTTTAATACCATTTAGAGGCAACAGTGTGCGGCGCAGAATAAGGTCAATAGAGTAATAAAAAAAGTCATTAATTAATATAATAAAAATAAGACATCTACAGAGAAGTTACAACACAACAGCCTCCATTGTGCCTTTAAACACAATATCAATTTTTGAAAGGGCTTTGGAGGAAAATTTATGGGAAATGTCCGTAACCTGAATCTCGGCTTCAGCTGTTGAGCTCCTAGCAATTGCGATGACTACATATTTGTTATGCTAGACAGAGGACCAGTCAGCAGAGGCAGGCTTTGGTGCCAAACATGCACTGAGAGGAGATAAACAGCGCACTGACCTTTCCTTGTGCTCAGGGTTGAAGAGGTTTGAGTGTGAGGAGTGAGGACTCTGAAAGAGAAACAGAGCAGTCAGCCCGGGGCACTCTGCCATTCACACAACTACACAGGTAATACTAAACTAACATATACCCTGACCTTAACCTGTTTTAATCAACATTTTAACTTGAAATCATATTGTTGACTAAAATCTGTATACAGGCTCACTTCATGGGGATTTGCCTCCTTTACGGAGAGAAACATCAGGTCCCCATGGCGTTTTTTTTTTTTCTTATTGTGCAAATTTGACAGTTGGGAGATTGAACAAATGCCATTTTCACTCACATATTATTATCCACTACAGAATAACAACCCGATGAGTGTTTAGTGCAGTCCTATTTAAAATAGTTTAATAGCTACCATTTTTTTCACCTTGGCTAATGCCGCCTCTGTTCATTTACCATTTATTTACAACCATGTGTTTTTGATCCAGGAGCTTGCAATTAGTATAATTCAACTGCAAATAGAAAATGTTTTGGATTACAACATTACCATTATTGAACAATCCCCAATTTTACAAACTTTCTGAAATCCTTACACAATATTTCCGGTTTCTTTCGCCAAGCACTGAGAGTAAAATGTTCACTTAGAAGTTAAGATTAAGTCTAGTTCTTGTTAACTTTACCTCTCTGAGAGTGGTTTAAATCACGTATAAACTCATTTCTGTGAATAATGATGATGCTCTGAATTGGGGTTGGGCCAGCAGGGACTGATCATTCTTTTTAACAGGGGAAGCGCTCTACATTCTTTTTCATTCATTCTTATCAAATCCTATTTTTTAAGAAACTTTACACTGTCTGCACTTACATTTATATAAAAATGTAATTTAATTATAATAGTTTAAATTAGAATGAGATTTTTTTTTTTTTACAATCTCAATTGTTTAAATTGCAAAATAACCTGCTTGGCAAGTAAGAAAGTGAGAAGCAAATTTGTTTTAGATTAATCCTCAATTTCAGGATTATGAAATTTTTCTAAATCTCAATTTTTAAAAGCACCAATTAATCAAATTAATTCAATTAATTGCCCAGTCCTATTTTGAATCCAAAAGGTAAATGCAAACTCTTTAATGTTTAGTTCTGGTCTTCACATCTTTAAGACAGTAAAAATCAGGTACAGTATAAATCAGAGTTCACAAAGGCACAAGAATCCATCTTGAGATACTCCTGCTGTAAGCTTAAGTGGGTGGGCGGACTACTCACAGAGCAGCATTGAGATTTGTGTGGAAGCCAAAGGACAAGTGCCGAAATGAACCAAAACAAACATGGCAATGCCAACAGATGTACTTCAGCCTACTTTAGTGAAAATACAGCCTATTTAGTTTGTGAACATGTGAAAGATATAAGCACTTTGTGCATTTGTGGACACTGAAGATGTCTGTCTGAAGTCTTTTCTCTCAACTGGATTTAACAAAAGTTAGATTTTTTTTTTGTCTGTTGTGATGCTTTGCCCAATCAGATTCAACTAATTGTCATGATGTTCTGCCTTTTGCAATTGCTTTCAGTGAGAGCTGTTTGAAATTGATAAATCTGTAGGACTGAATTCAGAGGGCTGCACATATCACTCTGGTGTTAGCCAGGTTAGCTATATCTGAAAGAGCTCTAGGAACATTTAAGAGAAAATGCAATATAAACTGCTACACTAATACAATAATCTCTGTTTAGTTATTCTGATAATGGTCATTCATCTTCAATTATCCAATTATCTTTTTTTTTTGACATATTTTTGCTTGCAGAGCAATTATTTGTGTACATTTTATAAAAAAAAAAAATTGCATTTTGACAATTGCGACAATTCAAACAATTAATATAATCAAAACGATATGATTGTAATCAATTGTGCGGCCCTACACCAGCAATACCTATTCACTTCTTACAGAGTATGTTTCTCATCTCTTGGGCAGATGAAAACAAAATGCAATGCCACTAGCTGCATGTATACAATAGTAGTCTTTGCTGTGTGACTATGGGAGGCAGCCATGTCCTTGCATCCTAATATGTGTGCTCTCTCAAGGCCACTGGAAACAGCAGTATCCATGAAGCACTTGTGATTGAATTGGAGCATGAGTGTGAATACAATGACCCCAAAGAGACTCATTTAGCCACAGAACTGCTTTTCCCAAGAAGGTGCCATGTATTATAAGGATGTAATTGGATTTCTGTACTCAGCTTAGATGGCTTTCTGGTCATTGCTGGGTTTCAGAAGACAAAATATTATTCATTTTAACACAAATTAGGGCATGGAAAACCGATTCCGATCCCACAGTGATAATGAAAAACATTATTTCTTTAGACAATAGAATGTCATTTTCAACATTAAATCGTAATACTTTCTTTTATATTACCATGTGGTCTTATACAGTTAAAACCTGAAGTTTGCATATACTATATAAAAAGACACAAGCACCTTTTCTTATCACTTTCTGAAAGAAGAAGAGAAGGATTTTTAAGAGAACTTTACTTTCTTCAAAGTCAGAAATTTACATACAGTTAGACTGCTATGCCTTTAAATAATTTGGGGAAACTCAAATGATGATGTCATGTCTTTGGAAGCTTCTGATTTGGTTTATTGACAACATTTGAGTTAATTAAAGAGACACCTGTGGATGTATTTAAAGGCACACCTGAAACACGCTGCTTGTGTAACATCATGGGAAAGTCAAAAGAAATCAGCCAAGACATCAGGAAGAGAATTGTGGACTGTGCACAAGTCTCGTTCATCTGTTCAAACTATTATATGTAAGTATAAACCAAAGCCATCACACCACTCAGGAAGGAAACAAGTTTTGTGTCTCAGAGATGAACGTACTTTGGTCCGAAATAGATGGGATCATGAGGAAAGAACATTATGTAGAAAGACTGAAGCGGCATCTCAAGATCAGCCAGGTAGTTAAAGCTTGAGAACAAATGGACGATGACCTGAAGCATACTGCCAAACTGGTTACAAGAGGTAGCTTAAGGATAACAAAGTCAATGTTTTGGAGTGGCCATCACAAAGCCATGATCTCAATCCTATTGGAAATTTATGGTAAGACCTGAAAAGGTGTGGGCAGGGAGGTGGCCTACAAACTCGGCTCAGTTACACCAGTTCTGTCAAGAGGAATGGGCCAAAATTCCTGCCGTCTATTGTGAGAAGCTTATAGAAGGATATCCAAAACGTTTGACCCAAGCCATAGTTTAAAGGCAGTGGTACGAAATTCTAATGAAATGTATGTAAACGTCTGTCTTTGAAGAAAGTCATGAAAATCCTTCTCTCAGTATTCTGGCATTTAGCAAATAGAAATATTTTTGATAATGCTAACTGACCTAAAACAGGAAAGGTTTAGTCTGATTTCATGTCAGACAGTGAGAAAAAAGTGCATGTGTCTTTTTATAGAGTGTATGTAAACTTCTAGTTTCAACTGAATCTGTGTTCCATAGTGGTCAATGGGTGTGTACTCATCTATGTGTCTTATACTAGTTCAAATAAAGCTCAAGATCATTTTAAAGCTACTCAGGAAAGGTTCCTTTCTGTCCTGTGATTGCAACTTTTTTAGTATTGACACTTGTTCAAGTGAGTATCAAGTTCCTATACTAATTTTAATATCCATTAGTATCTGATTTTCAATATTTTTGATGATGCTACTGGGAGATGTGTATGAAGATGTTGAGGTGCGGTAGGATAAATATACCAGAACAGTAGTATTACAAAAAGGTTCTTGACAAGAACATAAAATCAGTAAAATAATAAAAAATGTCATACTTTAGAAAATGGTGATGTAAAAACTATAGATAAAAGAGGAGCCTGTCAATGTCATATGCCCAGAGGTTGATGGTTCAATCTTTGTTGCTGGAAAAGCATACAGCTATTGTGTTATGGCAAGGCACTTCAACAGGGCATTACAGTTATGCCCTTTTTTCTTTGCACAAACTCAAAATAAAACAAATCAATAAATAATTTAGCATATTTTCAGTTACATGTGTATGGCTTAACTTGAAAACAATACTTTCTGTGAGCAAGCTCGCCTCCCCACAGATCTGACGCTGTAACTTGGCTGGGTGGCATCAACTGAAAAGTTACACAATGCAACTGTCTTCATTAGATAACATCTATCTGTGAGTTAGCCTTCCTGCTACCTTCAAAATCCTTCATTTACCCATTTTGCCCGAGGTTATCAGATAATCATCGCGTTCATTGTGAAACCTTAAAGACGCTCTACCTGATTTTTACTGTCTTAAAAGCATGAATAACAACTTTAATAACTTTCAGAGATCAGAGCGGAGTTCTGCCGTCAGATTAACATACAACTAGCATGCTAACTGTAGACTTCCTAATTATCAGACGATATAACGTTTTATAATTAGATGCAAACACTACACAGGCGATTTATTTTAACCTTAAGAGCTGCTTATACAATATAGCTGTACTGGGCAAAGACAAATTTACTTAAAAAAAATTGGGTACAGGGCCCTTAACTAACAAGTATTCATCTCAATAAATTCTATAAATCAATCTGTAAAACATGAAATGCCAACACATTTACCTGTCCTCCAAAGAGACTCTTGAGGTGCAGTTTGGCAGCATGCAGCTTGGCTTTCCGCTGAGATTTGGAGGGGTTGGTCGAGCAGGTGGGGTCAGTGGGGGAAGTGGAAGGCTCTTCTTTCTCTATGCTCTCTGTGCTACCGTTAGCTGTCGGCGCTAACTGTCCGTCACTGTACGCCCGGCACCCTTCACTTATCACACACACGCTCAACCGATTTTTACTATCCTTTTTAATATCATCCAAGTTCTCTGTACTTATGCTCCGTTCTTTGGTGAGCTCCCTCTTCCCGCCAGGTTCACGGATAAGAGGCGGGAAGCATCCAGTTCTGGCACAGTCTGGTTCATCTGAGTATTCGTGCAAAGTGTAAGTCCCCGAGTTTCGGTTTCTGGGCTCATCCGCATTCTTGAGGTTAACTTTTTTCCAAGGAAGAAAGTCCAGGTCCAGGAGTGAGCCTTCAGAGCTGAAACGCCGCATGATAAGACGATGGAGAGGGGGCTGTAAAATAAAAAGGAAAAAAGTTAAAAGTGTGTCACTATATCACTTTTCTGGAAGAGAGTACGCCACCCGCTTGTCCCCAGAATGTTATTTATTTTCCCAGAACGTTCCACAGTATAGCACAAAATGTAATGTCTCCCTAGAAATAAGCATGACACAATCAGGCCACATTACATTAAGATTAGTGGAGGGGCGAAGTGTAAACTTGTAATATTAATCTTGGTAGTGTCAAATACTATTATTAATTGGAGAAAAAATGAAGGCAGACTAAATCTATTACTTATCTTCTTAGACTAAATATAAACTATATTTGGTGGAGAATGTAGGTAGTAAGGTGAATTTAAAGTGGAACTAAAGACTAAATTCACGTTTCTTCTTCTGGTGTTTTAATAGCATTACCTAATGTTCCTAGTCATTTTCTGTTTTGGAAACTTTAATACAAACTAGGTAAATTTGCAGCTTTCGGGTCAAAAACACCAAACACTCTTCAATTCCAATAGTTGGTGACATCACTCAGGACTGCTGGATTACAGCCAGGTGTTTCTGATTACAAACACCTGGCTGCAGGGGTGGAGTTTGAGGTGTGGATACCTGTTAGACCAATCACACTGTCATTTATACCTCTAAACCCCGCCCCTCCTCCCCCCTCACTCTCCCCTTTAGTCCTTCAGGTACTGCCCAGTTTAGCAGCTCCGTTTGAAATGTGGTTGGGAACGGAGTTTATGCGTTTAGTCACGCTTTAATCATTAAGTTAAATAACATTTTGACAATAATTGAGAGTATATATATATATATATATATATATATATATATATATATATATATATGAACATTTAACTTATTTACTAACTTTTTACCTACTTAAAAAAATTTGTAATTCCAAAGAATACAATGGACATGGAAAATGACTCAAAGTACTACTTATTAGTACTACAACAACAATTACATTATTACCACAATTAAACTTACTTATAGTTAAAGCCACCCCAAAAGGTACACCAGAAAAAGTACACTAACCTGTGTAAATGAGTTACTTTCCATCATTGTATATTGCCCACCTATGTTGAAAAAGGGAGAATAATAGTTCACACCCGTTGTAAAATACCAGATGACTTAATGTGAGGGATAGTCACACACTGAAATGGAATAGTGCATGTGTTCCATCAGCTTTGTGCTTAATTATGCTCTATTTGCTCTATTCTGTGTATGAAGGACATTCAGTCTAAGTCTGAAACGCATTCAGACAGGATGAATAGAACAACAACAGAGGACATTTTGAGAACAAAGACTCCAAAAGACATCAAAGATAAAGATTTGAAGGAAAAATAACAGCTAGTTAGTGCACATAAATCTAAAAGGTACATTTTGATTTTTTTATACAAATAACTGAGTCACAAGGATGTTCAGCTCATGATTGACTACGACCATTCTATTATAGTTAAAAGCTCCAAGATTAATCACAATCAAATGAAAATTGCAATTTCAATTAACACAATTAGCAAATAGCAAAAGCTGCAATTTTTGAAGTACCGTAATTTCCTCCACAATATACATACTGTATAAAAAAGTGTACTAGGTGAGTGTGATGTCACCCACAGCATTCGGCCCCAGTCAAATGAAGCTCATCAACGCTAGTGGTTAGGGGGGCAAATTTGGAGCCGATCCCAAGTATCATAGCAACCAGAGAGCCTATCCGAAGGCAGGTTGTTGGTTTAGCAGGGAATGTGCACTTAGCCACACTGTCAAATAAACCTTTTACTGACACTAGCAGGAGTGACCTCGGGGAAAGAAGGCACCTGATTTGTCTGTTATTGAATGTTCATATCTTGATTTATGGACAAAATGGCGGAACAAAACCACCAGAATCATGTAGCGCTGGTCAATACGGACATTTTAAGATCAAAATGACAATGCTAACAGCAACAGTTACAGACAGAGAGGCAGCAGTTTTTCAATGTTATATAAATTGGAGCCAGAGTCGATGGAGCCGCAGCACGCCCATGTTCACTTTCTGTTTGGAACGTGCTGGTTAATATATTAGTTACGTCCATTTATATATACAGTCTATGTCCACAACCAGCAAAATATCCTGTCTTATTCTGCACAAAAACTGCTAAATCTGTAGGTTCAATCGGCACGCACAAAACAAGATTAAAATAGGGTTTATATTACATCATTTTCTGACCTATGTTATGATGTTGTTTCCTCCTTAAAAACACACCTGGATTTTTGCTTTGTGTCATTCACACATGTTTACTTTAGTATTTTTTTCAAACAGAAAACATTCTGTTCCTTCTTGTGATGTCATATGGTACAACCCTGACACTTGAAAAAGGACAAACTGACAAGCTTTTCAGGAACGCCACATAATCTGGTAAGAGTAAGTACCGATAATAGGAGTCCATTCAGAGTTCACATTTTAAGCACATCCAGGAGAACTGACAGAAATATTGACAAACTAATACAAGAATCACATTTCAGAACATGCTTGTACGGATCTAAACTACAGGGCTACATTTTTTATGCAGAATGTTGTGGTTTGTGAAGGAAAAAACGCAATCGTTGCAATTTCAAGTCAATTGCAATTAATCTTGCAACCCTATCGGTCAATGTCTCATCCTTCTACCACAGTCAAGTCAAGATGGAGTTCCAGTGGTTATTTTCTTCTTTTTCAGGATTATTTAGAATAGATTAACTGACAAATGATAGGCTATAAAAATCCAAATACCTTCAGGTTTAGTGTCATAGATTGTATTTGAAACCTTAAAAGAAATGAATAGCCTAAGGTATTATCAGAATCGGAAAGTTCAGATGACATTGACAATATAACATGTTTACTGTTACTGCATGGCCCCCCAAAGATTTGTGCCTCTTTTTCATTGAGCAATTGCAGGAGGAGGGCCCCTACCAGAAATGTACGTATAGTCCTGGTATACCTTTAATTAAGTCAACACCTTAGATCTAAGTCCATCTTAAAATCGAAATGATCTGCTTTGAATAAATATTAGGCAAATCTAATGGAAAGAGTGTGACATAATTATGTAGGTCGCCGATCATTTTAATTATGTTTCTCTAGTTTACGTTCACTATCTTCACTTTTATTTGAGAAGCAGGACAAACAGTATACCTCATAATCGTCGTTTTATTATGCCATTTGTTTATATAGAAAAAAGCCAGTGCGCCTGTTAATGCCTAAACAAACCCACTTACCTCTGCGAACTAATTAAACTTTCTTCATGGCAGTGGATCGTCTGACTGACTCCAGATCAAATGAGCGACATGTGCACTCCGACAACGCCGACAACAGCTCTTGGTGCAGCGGATTCCCAAACAACCTGCGACCGCTTCTGTCTTCCTTCCCAGAAATGTCCCTCCGCTCCTTGCGCTACGACCCCAGTGCCATTTACGCACAGGGCACAACACGATCCGAAAATGAGTCAATGAAAAGCAGAGAAAGTTTGAAGCAGTCTGCGCTGTCTTTACAGAAAAATGCGTGTCCTTCTCTGCTCTCTGCGTACCTTCTGCTCTGCCACTCCTTCGTGTGTGTCTCAACTTGCCACAGCTCGCTGCACGGTATAAAAGGAGCACAGTGCGCACAGAGCAGACTACTTCTGCAAGAGGGGAAGAAAGTCACCGCGTAAACAGTTTAATGACTCACTCGAGGTGTGTCCCCGGAGAGAAAAATTAACTGACGTCAAATAACAACTAGACTCAGATTGGAACTGATGAGGTTTCTTAAAAAAATAGCTATTCCTTGCTCCAGGCCATCGCTTTACAGTTTCTATAACCTACCAAGTACATCATGCTAAAAACAAACTTAGAAGCTACTCTAGCAACAGGTTTCACGAAGAAAGTAAACTCTCGGTTTAAGAGTTAACTCAGATTTAATCTCCCATGAGACAGATAATTTAGAGAGAGTTTTCTGTTTCACGAGTTAGAAAACTCAGGGATAGTAAACTTTGACGTTAGCAAAAAACACGAGACTTTATCAGGGGATCCCAGAAAAGAGGATTCACCATGGCAACTGTAAACCTGAGGCCTCCATTTTAGAGGGACAGGAAGTCATGTGACGGTGGATTAGTTCATACAAAAGAAATGTGGAGGAGCATATTGTTCAATCTATTCAACATTAGTTTGAAGATTCAAATCTTTATGCAGGACTGTAAGCTGTCGTCTGTGAGGCGTGAGCGGTGTTTGTTTTTAACATTGTTCATGGTGGAGAATAGCTGCTCGTTCATTGTGGAGAATAGTTGCTCGTTCATGGTGGAGAATGGCTGCTCACATACGTATGTGGATCTGAAGATCGATGGGGGTGACGAAGAATAATAAAATACAATTTTATTTTAATATTTCAAGATCACAATAATCTTCCAATTTAAACCACAATTTAAAAGAAGTAACACAAATAAAATACACCTCAATTAAATACTTAAATACTACTCCCCAGGTGGAGCCGCTGTATAAGGATGAAAGACTTGGAGGGTTGCTGACCCCTGCCCTAGGTAAAACTAATCCCATGCGAATAGGGCCTTAAGTAACGTTGTCTATAACGTCACATAAATCAGAATGTATCTATCTCGATCTAGGCAAGCGGGTGATGCCAGCAGGCCAAGTTACAGGTCAGTTCTGTGGCGCAGCAACCCGGCTCACAATGTAAGAATGGAAGTTTTTAAGGCAATTGAATAAATGCAATATAGACACGCCACATTTAATCACATTTAATTGTGAAACTGTTAATGAAAATAACATCTCCATGGAGACAAGATGGATTTAGACCCGTTACCAGAAAAGTTGCATAGGGAACCTTTTATTCAATCTTTGCCAGGTGAGTCTCTCAGGTAACCAAGACTTTTTAAACTAATCTAACGCATTTGATTAAAAGACTATTGCAAGCCACTAAAATATAAGTATTGTTTGTTGAGTCAGTTGCTATCTTTTCGTATTTAAAGACTCATTCAATTAATAGTTTCCGTAAAACGTTCAGGCGCGACCCGAATACCCCCGTGACGTCACTGAGGTCCTTATTTATTTTGAGAAATCAGCGGATCAGGCAGGATGTGCGCACACTCCGAAAATCGGCTTTTTTCTAAAAAATCGGGTGGTTTTGTGTAGATAAAAAGACGTTGATAGGGAAATAAAATCCTGCAGACAACGATATCTTCTGGAAAGAATAATTCGTTGGTTGTGTTAGCTCCCGGAGTACCTGGATTATCTGAGATTAGCTAACCGGCTAAAAAGCTAACAACAAAAACAGACACCATCTGATTTAAGACAGGTACTCAACGTTTGACGTTTTTCTAATACATTGATTCAGTCTTGATTTTACTACTGTAGCCTAACAACAAGACGATTACGTTGTAAGTATTAATTAAAGTGTTAGTATCCATCATTAAGGAATATAATTTGACATTTAAACCACTTCTGTCTTTTAAAATCAAATGAGATACGTTTGTAAAAATGTAAAAGTATCTTGTTTATGCTTTAATACACACATACACTAATGTAATTAAAGTAAATACACATAATTATTGCTGCATTTCATATCTGATCATTTGTTTATTTTGATAATTGGTTAAACTGCTTATATACCACACTCTTGTTTTCCCAGCATAATGGCTGAATCCAGTGACATGATTGAAGTCACGGTCAAGACTCTGGACTCTCAGAGCAGGACCTACAGAGTGAGAGGACAGGTAATGATGACTGCGTATTGTTTCTGCAACATACATTTAACAAGCATTTTATTATTTGGTGTTAAAAGGAAGGTGGGTGAAAGTGTTCAAAATAGGAACGGTACAGAACCATACCAGTCATTTTTGTTTAATATGATCCAAGAAGTTCTAGAGGTCCAATATTTAGAGTGCACTATGCCCATCACCTTCATGGACTGACTTGTAATGGTCAGGTGGCATCTCACCTGCTTGTCTCCATAAATAGATGATTGAAATGCTGTAAAAAAAAAAAAAAAAAAAAAAAAATCTAAAAACAAGCAGAGATCCAAAGTTATACATATATCAATTTGATTACAAATAGTAATTTTATAGAAATTTAGACTCTAGGATCAATAGGTTTTCCACCACTAACACACTATTCATTAAAAATATTGTCACATAATTGTTATCATAGTGGTAAATCTAAAATTTGGTATTTTTCCTTGCAGCTGACAGTGAGACAGTTCAAGGAGCACATCACCACATCAGTGGAGATCCCGGTCAGTAAGCAGAGGCTGATCTATCAGGGCCGCGTGCTGCAGGATGAGCGCACTCTGGCTGACTACAGTGAGTGAAGACCTGTGGAACCTTATGACAGACGGCATCTAGGGACAGAGTGTATGGAGAATCATCTGCTGGAATGAGCTTTATTACAATGGGTTTGCCCGGCAAGTTTCCAATAACTTCTGTATAAAGTAACAAGATTTGCAGATTGTTAAGTGTCCAAAAGGGTTGAAATACTGTTACAAATGACATACCGGTAGTTTGTGTGGTAACTGGTGAGACAAGTGCGCTGAGTCTATAATAAAGGAATTCTATGCTTAATGCCCAAGGTAGAAAGAGCAAGGTATGTTTATTTGTAGAGTGTAGTTCATACACAAAGGCATTCAAAGTGCTTTGGATAAAAGAAGTCTTATAAGTAGTTTTTCTAAAGTTTTCTGGTAAGTGTATTGTGGCACCGAATAGAAAACATTTGTGACTTTTTCACTATATAGACCCCTCCATACATTTCCATTACTCTTTGTTTTTGATTTGTTTTTAGTTGTTTTTTTAAATACAGAAATGATACAAATTCTGCTACTGTGAATTGTAGTTATTCATAGGCATGGCGTCAGCATGGTTTAGCACTTTGTTGTGATGACATTTATTGTAATGTAACATAAAGGGGCAGGCAGATATAAGAGCTGCAGTTTTGAACTGAAAATCAGCAGACTTGTTTGTTTTAATGTCATTTTAAAACAATATTGCTATTTAAATCAGCCAAAATATAAAAATGTTATAGATTAGAACTTCAAAGACAAAAGCATATGACTTCTTTAAACAAGCTGTTTTTGAACAACATAGTTTTTAGTTTTTATGTTTAATTAGGACAATGCATGAAACTAAATACAGTATGCAGTGAATGTACATATATTTTATTGGAAAATGTGTTTCGAACTTCAACCTGTCAATGGATTGTGGGTGGAAATTAGCAACTTTGCAATAAGCTACCTGACAGACATATTTCCTGTGGTATGTTCATTGTTTGTAATATTTCATTCATTACAACAATTTATTTTAAATCATGTTCTTGATAGCAGTCAAAATGCTTTTCAGTATTTGCATTTCATGTGATTTTAGCAATGTCCATATATTAGATGGATAATTCCAAAAAGTTGATATTTAAGTCTTGTCCTGTCTTTTTGGCGCTCTGTCAGATGTGGACGGTAAAGTGATCCACCTGGTTGAGCGTGCCCCTCCACAAACCTCCACACTGCCGGGCCCAGGGGGAGCTGGAGTGTCCCCAGGTGAAGGAGCAGAGGCTGGGTCAAGCAGCAATAGTCATCCTCCCTCCTCTTCACAAGGCTCCCCACACGATCGAAACGGGAACAGCTACGTCATGCTGGGGACATTCAATGTTCCTGTTAACATCATGGATCCCCAGCAAATACAGGTATGAGCCATGGCAGGGAGGCCAATCAGTGTGTTGATGAGGGGCACGAGAGGAGAACGAGACACTTAGCAGCCCTCAGGACAAAAGTGTCCCTCTGTGTCAGCATCAGAGCAACATCCAGCCTCTCCTAAGCCTCACTGTCTCTCCGCTCCGTTGTTTTAATCAGTGATGAGATGGATCTCTCTCTCAAGTGTTTCCTCTGGAACGTCTTCTGCCATATCTGATGTAGAAAGTCTGTTGCATTGTTGTAAAAAGTGTGTAGCATTTCTGATTCCATTGTGCTTTATGAGTGGTCAGAACTTAAACCCCCAGTATCTCCTTAAATTTTTTTGTGACGAATGTAAGAAAGATAATCTCTTCTCCAAACAACAAAATCTCTAGTCTTATTATGGAACACAACACTGCTAGTCCTGTATTTTAGACCTCTACAAACATGTTCTGAAATGCATGAGATTTGTATATTAGTTTAATAGCTTATATTTCATCTAAATGGTATTTCCCCTGCCCCACCTTATCAAGTTACCAAGCAGCCCTAGCCCTAAGTGTTAGGTTTATGAATGCATAGTTGAAAACACTTTGAAATCATGTTTTCAGATGTCTGTTCAGCAGATGATGGCTGGAGTTGGAGAAGCAGGGAGGAGCACCAGGGTCAGCACTGGCACTGCGGTAACATAGCTCCTCTTCCTTCTCTATAACATTATAATATGTGTTTGGAATGAGCCAGGACTGTGTGTGCTCAGAGCTCCGGGTCAGTGGACGTCCAGATGGGTGTGGAGCCAGCACAGAGTGAAGCCCGCATGAGGCTACATTTGGCTGAGAACCTGCTCCGAGATGCACGTGCTCTCATCTACAGGCTGGAGGTAAGATGTCATAGCAGCAGAATTGAATTTGAATTCAGTCAAAATTGTGGAAATATCCTGTAAACTTCTTGGTTGAGTTTCAAGTATTGCAAAAAAGTAAATGGACTGTACCTCTAAACTAATTTAAACACATTTATTCCCTGTGATATTTCCTTTTTTTTTCTTGACTGTTTTCTAATCATAGACAAGAAAGTCAATATTCTAATTTTACATTCATTTAAAATGAGAATAACAGATGTCATAGTGGGGCAGTAGTAGAAACTGCTGTTGTGTCTTTAAGCAAGACAATTCACCCTCATGGACTAGCATGAAAGTGGTGTGTGTTTCTGAGTGTTGGTGTTGCTCCAAGGGGCCGATTGCGCAGACCGGCTGCCTCACCTCTGCCAGTCTGCTGCGGCAACAATAGCTTATCACCACCAAGGAGTGAATAACTAGTGCAATGCAAAGGGGCTATATAAATCCAATGCATTATTATTCATTGATTGCAGTTCTTGTGTTGTTTTGCAGGGAGTTTCTGTGGGCAGTGGCTCACACTCTGAGTCAGAGGTGTCCCAGTCTTCATCCTCTCCTCTGCCTTCCACCTCTGCAGAGAGCGAGGCCTCACAGTCCACAGAGCCTGGCCCCTCTGCTGGAGCCTCCTCCACAGCCACACAAACCCCAGGAGCACCCAGCACGGGGACTAAGTACACTCTTACCCAATTTTAGCTTACTAACATAAGGGCAAATCCATTTTGAAAAACAGCATTTCTGATAGTGATTAGACTGGTGTAACATTTGTAAGATCAAGACTTAGTTCACATTTAGTGTTTAAAGAGGGGGTATTTTATATCTATGGGGTATTATCTGCTAACACATAACATATTTAGATAACCCTGTTCCCATCACCATGTTTGTTTTGAAAACGCTATTCACTGAAAAGAACTTATTAATAGTTTTATAGGTTTCATCTTTGTCTTTGGCGCTATGAGTCTCCCCTCCCTCTGTTCTCCACTCCCCCTAATCTATTGCACATTGCATCAGTTATGTAAATGTATGCTGTGTACAGTTTTATATCATGCTTTTGTGCATTTATGAAAAATCGTCATGTGGGAGCATCGATGACAAAGACTTGTGGGCTGAGCATTGTACAGTCCTAACTGCCACGTGGGTTCAAATGGGGCCCGGGAAAGATTGCAAAATTACAAGTAAAACAAGAATTAAATTAAACTAAACTTGACTAACTTATAGACTCACCCACAAAAACAATCTCTAAGATAAAAAATATAGATATATTGTCACATAAAAATAGGCCGTTAGTAACCAAGACAACCAAAATAAACTGTGCAAAACAAAATGTCATTCTCGCACATTTGTAGATTATTGGTAAAATCTCCCTGCCTGAAATATACAACAAAATGCCGGAAATATACAACAAAAGTCTTTAGATACCTCCCCAGACTGGTGTTTGGGACAGAGCCAGAGCATGTGGATTAGAGCTGGGTGATATGGGGAAAAGATTTAAGAGGGGGTATTACGCAAAATCTTTTTTTTTTTTTAGCTTTCTACCATGTTATAATATTGTTGCCTCATCACAAGCATGTCTGAAGGGATTTTAGATGTCATCCATGCATGTTTGAGTATTTTAAGATTCTGTGCAATGCTCAGCTCACGTCATCCACGCTCCCACATGACAGTTCTCCATAAATATACAAAAGCATGATATAAAAATGTACACAGCAACTTGACAAACCTGATGCGACGTGTGTGTTTCATTAGCAGGATGCATGTTGATTGCGTTGCCATAGCGCTCTGAGGGGGGGGCGTGATTCAACGTGGGGAGCAAAGGGAGGGGAGATTGAGAACATCAAAAATGAAAGTGAAACTTATTATTAAACATATTAATACATTGTTTTTGCAAATATAGTATTTTCAAAACATTAAAACATAACATGGTGATCGACAGTAAATATGTTATGTGTTAGTTGTTAAAACCCCATGTAATTCTTGCACCTTCGTAGATTATTGGCCAAAAAGTTTAGGAAAAGCCTCCAAACTTGATAAAATGTCTTTTCTGAACCCTTTAAGACAAATCTTTTTGTTTCCAGTTGAAGATGAAAAAATAATTCAAAAGTATCAGGGCTTATGCCAATAAAGTTGAAAAAGCAATATGTTCCTGACCCCAACAAGTAATGCTAAACCACCAATATTGACCCATCTCAAATATACAATAAAATACTTTAGATACCTCCCCAGACTGGTGTTTGGGACTGAGCCAGAGCATGTGGATTAGAGGTAGAGCTAGAGGGGCGTATTATGCAAAAAATACCCCCTCTTTAAAGGATATTCAAGTAATTCAGAACATAAAAATCAGATACAGCACATTTTAACCTTAATCTACCTCAAAACTAGTAATATCAATATTTTATGTATGAATGATTCTATAAGCTGGACATGAGTAAAAATAAATAAGTAATGCACCCAGTTTGCGGTGTGACAGTCTGCTTCACTTGCCTCTCCTGCTCCTCTGTGTGCAGTCCTCCCAGCCCTGCGGAATTCATGGAGGTGCTCTCTGAAGTGAGGAGGGTGGAGGAAAGGCTGCGCCCCTTTATAGAGAGGACCCACTCCATCCTTGGGGCCGCTACCTCTGCAGACTACAACAACAACGTAAGATATGCTCAAAAAAGAGGGGAAGGAAAATAAAAAGCAACAATGACTACATACTAAAATATGATAAATTATGTTGTGATGATTATTATTTATTTTGTATTTTATGAAAATTAATGTGAGCCATTAAAGTAGGTTGTGATCTCCTGTCATCATCAACATTGTAAAGGGCCTATAAGAGTCATTTACCTTTACTCATTTTTGCCAGTTTTTTAACATGGTTTTCCGCCATACTTGTGTGATCGCCTGCTCCTAATCCTCACTAACTCCTCATATGTTGTAGACAGAGGAGCGTGAAGAGGACCAGCGTGTTCTGAATCTGGTGGGCGATGCTCTGCGTGTGCTGGGGAACAGTCTGGTGGTGCTGGGAGATCTGCGCTGTAACCTGTGCAGCCCTCCCCCTCGGCTCCTGCACGTTCTCCGGCCCATGGCTCACCTTGCCCAGGCCCATCCTGTGCTGCTGCAGGCCGGACTGCCACACATGCCTATTCCTGTGAGTCTCATTAAGATCTGTACATTTATGATTCATGCTTCACAGCAAGAAGCTTCTGGGCTTGATTCCCATGTCACCCGGTCCTTTCTGTGTGGATCAACCCAAAACATGCACTAGGTACAGGCTGCCAACTAAGATAGTCCTGACCAAGTCTAACTCATAAACTGGTAATTGGTCCTTGGGTGCAGCACTGCTTCTTATAGGATGTATCAGCAGCATTAAAGGATGGATCAAATGTAAAGGGCAAATTTGGGGGCAGTGAAGTGTACATTAACCTTATTCTACTAAGAACAATTTCAAATGGCAGAGCAAATATTAAAATGGTCTGATCTAGACCCGTCCGCTCAATTCAAAGACATTCAAAAACATTAATATAGGTAAACAAAAATAAATGTACATTCTGGTAACAAGTTTTGCATTTAATTGTCTGAGGATGTTAAACATCTGAAAATAGTATTCTGATACCAGCTCCTAAACCTAACCCACATTCATGAATGGATCTACTTTGTCTCTCTTATATGGCCTTCAAACTTTTATAACTCAATAATCTTCTACTAAACACAAAATATTAATAATAATTAATTTACATATTTCTGGCATTTTAAAGTTGGAAACATGGTTGTATATCTAAAACAGGCACATTTACAGAAATGTTTATTTATGTGCATTGTCCTTGTCCAAATAAACTAAAATAAATACAATACTACTACAGTTAGTTGGCTCACTAACATCCTCGTTAATTACTTGAATTCACTAATTGTCCTCTCTCTTATTTAAGACATTCACCTGTAGACTTTAGTATTTCTCCATTTGCTTCAAAGGCCAGTTGAGGTCAGATTTTACACAGTTGCTTTTAAACACCTGCGTTCATTCTCATAGTGTGATAATGTGTAACTATTTTTTATCCCCGCTCAGGTATCTACTGTGTGTACAATGAGCTGGTCCTAAGATTGTGTGTACATCTCTGTCAGAGGAGGATGTATCTCTCATGTGCACCTCCTCCACAGTCTTTAAGTAAACACCTATGTCCTTTTCCTCCAGATTAACCTCGGCACAACAGTCACTATGACGTCAAATGGGAGAGCAGCAGAGACACGTCAGCCCCCGCACACCTCCAGCCAATCAGAGGAACCAGCCCCAGGACAAGCCCCGCCCTCCACCTCAAATGGGTCCAATCAGCAACAAGGACAGGGGGGCCCACGGGTGATCCGCATCACTCACCAGACCATGGAGCCCGTGGTCATGATGCAGATGAACATTGATGGTATTTCTGGACATCATCTATCCAGTAGGGCTGTAGGCCTTTAGTCAATTCGTCATTTTATTTAGATTATAAGTAATTATATTGGACAACAACAGAAAGGAGAAGTTGGTGAGAGAGAGAGAGTTAGCTGAAGATTTGGTAGTTTTAGGTATTTGTAAAAAGTCAAAACTTATGATTCACAAGTTCAATCTGTCTCTATATAAATTCATTCTCCTCCTAGTACTTTTCTGCATATATTCTACTGTGTAGTTGTAGTCCCGTGAGTGCAGTTTGACTCAGATACATTTAAATTCATAATAGTTTTGAGAGCTTTTATCACATCCCCTTTTTAGTCGACTAATTGATCAGCAGGTAGACCCTAACCCTAACCCTAACCCTAAGTCTTTTGTCGACCCAGATTTTCTTCATTTATAACAGCTACAATATTCAGTAATGCGAGGTTAACAAGACCCCCCCCAAAAAACGAGATTATAGATCTCACTGGGTTATTTCTCCTAATAAACAAATGTGAAATAATAATAACATTGATGGTGTAATCCTTCATTCATGCAGGAGTTGTCCAACGTAACCAGTACGATCAAAATGAAATTGACTTCTAGATGGGAGATCAATGCCAAAAACAATGCTCAGAGGATTACCTCTGAAACTATTTCTAGATTATAATAACATTGATTCAGTGGCCACCTTGGAAAAACACAGTGTCAAGTAATTAGTAAAATCACATTTGACATTATTTCACAGTAAAGATAGTTGCTTTTAGAATGTCATTAATTTTAAAGTTATGGCAGTTATTTATCTCTAAACAGTATGAAAGGCACAGGCTGAGTATTTTCAGATGAAATATGTTCCAATTGGTCCTGAGGGTGGTATTTTATCTTAAACAGGGGATCCTCCTGGACAGGCCTCTGGTCAGGAGAATGCAGCAGACTCTGGACAACCAGGTGAGGCTATCATCAAAATATACCTGCAGTTGTGTTTTGTTTAATTGACACATACTTGAGTAATCTTGCATTATTAGTCTGACTACATCTCCAAAGCTCAAAATGCTCTGTTCTACCTTGTGATGTCTTGTAGTGGTAGTTTTCAGATTTACCAGGCAACCTTTTTACCTTTTTATTCATTCTTTTATGCATTAATGTTTGGCAATTCCAGGGCTGAAATTATCCAAATGATTCTAGTGGAGCACTTCCTGTGTTACCACATGACATCACAAGATGGAATGTATTCTGTTTGAGAGAAGAACAAAATATACAGGGTTTGTGTCTTAAACCTGTGACTCTGGATATGTTTTTGATGAGTAAAAAACATTGTAATATAACTTGACTTTCTTCCTCAATTTATGAAGGCATTTGTGACAAAACTCCCATAGCAACAGTTTTTTACTAACTTTCATCACACACATTGCATTGTGTGTTTCGATGTATCCCTAAATGTCAAAGTCTTCTTATTAAAAAAAAACAAACAACAACTTTGTTTTGGTTCTTCTGACCTCCTGAGTGAGCATGCTTTGTTGTGTGCAGGGGTCCCTCTGGCTCCGTTCCCGGGCCTCCCACCTGAGTTCATGCAGGCCATAGTGCACCAGATCTCCCACCAGGCGGCGGCCATGGCCTCTGCTGCAGGTCAGCCCACAGCTGCAGCCCACAGCCCTCCTCCTGCCCAGGCCCGAGTGCTCATCACCCGGCCAGCCTTCCCCCCTCGAGGCCCTCCTCCACCAGGGTCCAGAGGGACCACCATCAACCTCAGGGCCACAGTCCCACCTGCAGGACAGCCAGGACAGGTAACGTCAGTACAATGTTTATTATGCTATCAGGATAGGTAATAACTAGTCTTCATGTCATAACACAATAACATTCATAACAATACATACAACAAAACTAAACTGAATATTTAAAAGCAAACTTAAGACTTATTTATCTTTATTTATATATCACTAGATGATAGTATTACCACATTCATCTCATAATAGTTCTTGAGATGGGGTTTTGTCTCTAAAATTCCCACACTTGACTTTATCCCTCAATCTTAAAAAATATGTAAAATATAAAAATAGCATTTGTGATGCATTTATAATAGAACATGGCGATCTTGTCCGTATTGTTTTGGTGTCTGGTTAAATAGCTATTTTTACATATAAGTTAGAATGCACGATTCATCCTTTCAGGACCCCCCCCCCCCCAGTGTGCTCTCAGTACAGCACACTGAAGTGGAATTGTGTAAATGTGTTAGTGTTAGAAATGGAATTTTTCACTAACACGTTTCAACACATGCTTTACCACATTTATGTTGACTTGACTTAAACTATAATCTTCCCCATAACAATATAATCAAAAAGAGAAGTATTTCTACTTGTGTTTTAGAAAGCTTTCTCAGTAAAAATATTATTACTATTTTGTTCAGGGTGACACATATGCCTTGTTTTTTATTTTAACACAAAGCTATTATAAAGTCTTCTCATGAAAAGTATATTATGAATCTCAAATGTGGCATCATGTTGAGTTTTCAGGTAACTTTACATAACAGTATAACTCTTTTTGTCTCAGGGTCCTCCAGTGCCTCCTGCAGCTCTCACTCAGATGATCAGTGGTCTGGTGGGACAACTGCTCATGCCTGAACCTACAGGTAGGTCATCAGTGTATCATGGGATGGACTACTACAAGATCTCGCCTTTGAGTTTATGGATGCAAAAAACAGGGTTGTAGTCCTTTAGTCATCTAGTCAGTGGTATCTTGGTTTAATCAGTGTTTATATAAAAAAAACATTGCATAAATATGGTAGTTGTTTTTGATCTTTTTATGAGTGCACTTTGGGTCAGGTGCATTTAGATGTGTAATAGTTTTGAGAGCTTTTGCCAGTAAACAGTCGGCTAATCAATTGACAGGACATTAGGACTGTAGTCGACTAAAGAAATTCTTGTTCAACTAAAGATGTGTCCTGCCGATCAATTCATTTACTAAAAAAGGGGTGTGGCAAAAGATCTCAAAACTATTAAGTATCTATATGTACCTGCCCGAAACTGCACTCACAAGTCTACACATGCAGGGGAGATCATGCAAAAATAACTATTTATTCTAAGAAGTACCAAGAAACAATGTATTTATATGTAAGAATGCATATTAAACTCGTTATTCACTCCCAGATCTTTAGCCAACTCACACCATATGTTCTTCTTTTTGCTGTAGTCCCATTTTTATAATCTAAAGAAAATGATTAGTCGACATACAAATTTTGGTTGACTAAGACACCATTGACCGATTAATTGACTAAAGTACTACAGCCCTATAGCCCTAAAGCCCTACAGGACATGTCTTTAGTTGTCCAAGAATTTCTTTAGTCGATTACTACCCTAAAAGAAACTACTCTTTTAGGGTAATATTCTACCTGAAATATACATGTTATGTGTTCTAGATGACCCTGTTCACCCTGAGCCGACCCCTCAGCCCCCTACACAGACCTCCTCTCAGAACAGTGCATCTGTGGGACAGCCAGCAGGTGGCAGTGCTGACGGCAGCCTTGCCCAACTCCTGGGCTCCCTGCTGGGGGGAGGAGGGACTCAGGGGGGGCCCGCTGCTGGAGCTACTCCATCCATAACTGTGACGCTGCCCGGAGCGCCGCTGCTCTTCCACTCAGAGGCCACGGTGAGTAGTATGGTAGTTTTTAAATACAGGGGCAGAATGGATTAGGACAATGGATTAAAGGGCCTGTACCCAATCTTTTCATGTATTTGAGCAAAATTCTTGCCTCAGTACAGGTATATTTTATAAGCAGCTTTTGAGGTCAAAATAAGTCCACTGTGTACTGGCTGCATCTAATTATAAGGCAATTTACAGTCTAAAAAATTTCCCTCATCCACCCTTCACTCTCGAAAACACTCTCATTAATACACCACTATATTTGTATGGTGGGTGAAGTGTCTGGCCCAAAGACACAAGGACACCACTGAGACACCGGTGCTCCCCTCCAACACCTAGTATTCCCACCCAGTGGTCTCCCATCTAAGTACAAACAAGGCCGATCCTGCTTAGTTTATGAGAGATCACCTATTGTCAAGGTGGTTGTATTTGGTTAAAACACATATTTATGGTGTCCTCATAAATGGAGGCATGTCATGTACTGAAGTAAAACTGTTGCTATCTCTTGATGTCCTAAATGATCCATTCTCTTTGAGTTTCTCAAGCATGGATTTAAATCCTTCATAATTTAAGTCATACATTGTAGTCCTTATATTATCTGTGCTGTATGGAATTACACATTTCTGTTTACTTTATTTTCTTTTTACTTTTTCTTGTACAGCCTCCTGTCAGCAGCCCTGCTCCCCCAGCTCCCCCTCCTCCCCCTGCAGGCCCTCCGGTGATGGGCACAAGAGCGGAGGAAGAGTCCCTGAGCCCAGAGTTGTTCTCTGGAATCGTACAAGGAGTGCTGTCCACCATGATGAGCTCTCTGGCCCCACAGCAGGGCACCACTGGGGAAAGCATCGCCCACTTCATCCAAAGACTGTCCCAGACCAGTAACCTCTTCAGCCTGGGCTCTGGAGAGGCAGGGGGTCAGTACAAACACTCAGTTACACATGTTGGCTAACTGAAAAATGGAAATAAATTATCCATCAAAAAACAATATCAAGTGTTAACCATATAAGAGACATAGTAGTGAGATTTTAATGACTAATTTTCTAAAGCCTCACATGCATGCCTTTAACATGCCCTGACCAGGCCTTTTTTTCAGTCTGCCTTGTGCTCTCTGTTTGTCTTCTGTCAAACCTCTGCTGGCACACTATTACACAACAGTAATGTAGATAGCATCTAGTGGTGATGTGTGAGAATGCAACATGGCTGTGTTGGCGAGTATAATTATGGATGGTAGCTTTAAGCAAATTAACTGTAGAAAATATTACAACTACAACTCTGTCTGCATGTTCTGACCACAGCAGTCTGTTAAACTGGGACTCACCAAACCGTTGACTCCACAACTCACCTGTCTTCCTCAGTGTAACATAACAGAGCTTGTGTGTGTGTATGTGTGCGCAGGGTTCTTTGGTGACCTCCTCTCCCTCCTCTGTCAGAGCTTCTCAATGGTGGACATGGTGTTGCTTCTCCATGGTAACGCCCAGCCCCTAAGCCGCATACAGCCCCAGCTCACACGCTTCTTCAGTCAGCAGTACCTCCAGGGACGAGAGCCCACCCCCCGCAACATCCAGGTCAGGACCACCGCCACATTAGGGGATGTTTGAAAATGTTTTTTGCTGATACCAATATCCAATATTTGACTTGTTATTGTGACCAATACCGATATTTGTGGATAGTGATATAAATATTTTTAAATGTCAGTGAATGCAGTTGTGTGTGTGGATGTAATAATATAAAATGCTACTATACTTTACATAAAATCTGTGTTGTTTGTCTACAGTCTGCCTCAGAGGAGCTGATAAATAGCTTGGAGCCACACATCGCAGAGAGCTTTGTAAGTATCACACACTCTGACCCCTGTGTTATTGTACTGTTGTAGATGATGTTTGTTCTGTGCTCCTTCCTGTATGTACACAGGCCACAGTGACAGTGCGAGATGGAGTGGACATCGTTCAGACTAATCTGTCCTTTTTCAGACAGCAGCTGGCTCAGATGGCCACACATATCCTCCACTGTAACGGTGAGGCCTGGGCCTGGGCTGTGAAATAGAACTAAATGTCAAAGCCTGTCATATTTAACCTGGCGTTGGAGATATGACTGTGTGTTGTTTTGGGCAGACCCCTCCTTCGGGCCCCGCCTGTTGCTGCTGTGCACCCAGGCTCTGTTTGAGTGTCTGGCCCTCAACCTGTTCTGTCTGAGAGGAGAGCAGAGTGCACTCACAGCTGTCATCAACCACCGAATCGTAAGCATTTAGGCTGTCAGGGATTAGGGGTCAGCATAATAGACATCATTTCAATATTTATATTGTTATGCCACTAATATCATTAGGGCCCAGTATTTCAAAACATTTACAAATCCCTTGACTCTGATCCATGGATCACAGACTGGCATTTCAAAACTTCTGGATTTGATTCAAATGACCATCTTGACAGGGAACATGTTGCAGTGCTGCAGAACATGGAGGGGCTGGCAAACTTTCAAAGGCAGATACCACAAAGCACTGAAAGCAGTTAAAATTATGCAAATGAAGGAGTTTCTCAAATAGTGAACAGAGTTTATCCAAAGTAGGCCATCTCAAGAATGTCATGTGTTTACACTAATACTTTTACTTGGCACTTTTAATTTGCAGGAAATCTTTTCAGAATCTAACCATGAAAATTACTTGTGGCTAAAGTTTTGAAATATCTTTTGGATCAGAATTGTAAAAACAAAACAAAAATCTGATTTTTTTTTTTTAAATATCGGGTTTAGATTATTAATCAGATGATATTTTGTTCCGCTGTTTATCACACTTATTCCCAGTTGTTTAGTTTAGTTTATTTATTTCATGAGACAGGGACAATTACAATATACATAAACCTTAACAGGAGCGATGCGTTGTGCCAGGTTGTAGCACTAGTGCTAATTTCCACCTGTAGTCCCTTGGCAGGCTGATGTTATTGTTCATAAAATCAAACATTGTAGACGTACTATAGTCCTCAGAGTAGTTGTGTGTATGTGCAGAGGAGGATGTCTGCCGAGGTGAACCCCAGCCTGGTGAACTGGCTGACGGGGATGATGTCTGCCAGGCTGCACCTCATCCTGGAGCATAACCCGGTGACTCAGGACCACATCCAGAACTATGTGGTCTACACACAGGCACAGGTGAGGTGCAGGCAGTATGGATACTGTACTCCTATATGTGTACAGTGTGAACTAATAATGTCCTTTTGCTGTCCTGAATGGTCTGAATCAGAGGGCAGAGGCAGAGGGGGATCAGCCACGAGACGCTCACAATCAAGAGGTACATGAATAACCTGGTCATTCAGTATATTCAGGTAGTCAGCTGACCTCATTCTTTGAGCACAGACTGTTGCTGAATTTAAACCTGACCAACTGGAGGAGGCTTGTACCTATTTGCTTAGTTAAATCCAGGTTTAGCGCCTTTTTTTTGGCCAGGCAGTGTATATCATATATATGATATGGCCTCACTGTTGATTCAGTAAGTAAATACTGTATATCAATATAAACTAGATCAACCGACAACTGAATTCAAGTCTTTTTACCTCAGATGTCCATTTCGCAGTGCACCTTCCTGCCTGTAGCCCGTCACTACATTTACATGCACACCAGGAAAACTGGATAACTGCCCTAGTCATGTAATTTAAATACATTTTTCAAAATGCATGTAAACCTGGGAACTATGATTGAGGTGTTGTGATTTCATCTCCCAGATCCCAATAACACATCTCGTGAAGCCAGTATGTACTGAGATGCCTGCCACATGTAACAGGCCGATCCGATTTACATTAGGCACAGTCTCGACTCTACAGGGTAAGAAACAACCAGGAAAACATAAGACAAAATAAAATACAGCCTCTGAGTAATGCGTGTCTTAAAATCAAATGTTCAGTGTGAATGAGATGTTGCTTATCTATTACTGCTAATAGTGTGGTTATTAGCATAATGGTCATTTTTACTAAATTACTGAACTTAATGTCACTGAATGTCTCGTAGCCTCCCGTTCGCCTATATTTGGTTTTTTGACCTGCTGTAGACTGGGACAAGAGTGATCTGACAGGTTTTGGGGCAAAAATTATTTGAAATCTGTTTTTAGCACACTCCAAGTACTCTGTGCATGTAAACACAGTGAGTATTTTACCTGACCTGTGGATGTTGTTCAGGAGGAGCGTCTGTCTCCAGCCGCTGCCACCACAGCAGAAGAAGCTATGGCTGCTTCAGGAGACAGGGCTGAGAGGGGCCCTCCAGCTGTGTCCTCAGGGGATATTAGGCCCCACAACCCCCCCACGGGCCCTGTACCTGCCTCTGCTCCACCCCTCACAGGACGAGAGGATGGGCCTACAGAGGCAGAGCCATGGGCAGCAGCTGTGCCAGCGGTAGGAATACAATAGTTTGTAGTGTAGACACATGTAAACCCTCATTCATCCAGCAGTGGTCCAGGATATCATCTTTTAAGGAACACATACTGCATCATGCATTCCTTTAGTTTTTGGTTACCTTTGGATTAGTATTTCAGATTTTCTAACTTAAATAAATTTGCATTTGGTAAACAGACTTCATAAACTTCACCTCTGTTTCCAATAATGAAATTAGGCATTGATGCCTCCTCTTGTCAGCAATTGCAATAAACAGTGGGAAGACAACTTTGAATTAATGGATTAATGAAACAAGTGTAAGTGAAGCAAAAAGTACAACTCCAGGTATGTTTTTGACAAGGGTTCAACAATTAAACGGTTACAAGGTCAAAACATTTAATTTTGCATAATATGTTTAATACCACAGTATAGGAAGGGATATGTCCATATTTGTAACATCAGCATGGACACTAAGCCCCTGCGTGTGAAGTGTATCATTTTGTTACATCAGTAAAAACAGAATAAAGGTGATTTTCTTCTAAGATCAGATTGACCTGCACAAAGTGATGATGATGATGGTGGCTTGTATTTTCAGGAGTGGGTCCCCATCATCAGACACGATATGCTGTCCCAGAGGAAGATGAAGGCCCAGCCCCCATTGTCTGACGCCTATCTGCACGGGATGCCTGCCAAGAGGAGGAAGGTCCACACAGCTTTACTACCATGAATGGGCACTAAAGTGGGGAATTAGAATTAGTTTGATGAACAACATCAACAATATTTATGTCATACTTCATTTCGCTTATACTTTGCAACTGTATTTACTATTATTGGTTGGGTAAGCAGTGGTGGAATGGGCCAAGCATTTGCCACACATCCCACTCTAGTTACTGTTTGTGACCTTAAAGTGCATATGACAGGTTAGGCTACACTTTCCATTAAAACATACTTAACATGATTATATTAAAGATTTTATCAAAAATCTATTTCAACAATTTTGGTCAAGTTTATAATATTACTTTCTAGTTGGGACAAAGGCGGCAGATATGACCTATGTAGTTATGGAGCAATTATAAGAAGTTAAGAGTTAAGAAGGGCCAAAACTTGTCTAAATTGCACGATTGTGATAATTAGACAAATAAAACTAAATAACATCTTTATTCCGTTAAATTAATGTTTGCTTTTGTGTAAATGTTTCTGCATTTTGAATGGGATTTTCCACATTTATGACATAGGTAGAGGTATTCTGTTTTTTTTAAACTATGATGAATATTTCCCACAAGTAACCACCAAACCAAGTCAGAATTAGAAAAACGCAAAAAACTGTCATATGCACTTCAAAAATAAACTGTTCTGTTCTGTCTACCAGTTCTGTGTTGTGCATGGCCCAATGTAAATACATGTTTCACCATAGAAATGCAGACTGAAAGGTAGATAAAGAGAGCTGTGTATGTTGCAGACCTCTCAGGGGGAAGGCCCCGCACTTTCTCTGTCAGATGCTGTGAGTCGAGCTGCTCGCACCGCAGGGGTCCTACCACTGACCACCGCCTCAAGCCTACAGGGGGAGCTAGAGACGCCTGAGCTCCAGGAGGCATACACCAGACAGGTACCAGCCCCCTCACTACCAGATGAGCTCTACTTCTAGGTATAGCACAGGTTTAGGAGACTAGAGCGGGGTCATATGGTTATAAATATCAAATCATTTCATACCTGTGACAATCTGCTATTTTGCTCATATTGTGATTCACTGTTTCTCTGTTTATTACAACTGTCATACTTTTCCCACTCTCTTATCTAATTAAAGTGTGACTAAACACCTAAACTCCGCCCACAACCACATTTCAAATAGTGCTGCTAAACTGGGCAGTACCTGGAGGAATAAAGGGGAGAGTGAGGGGGGGGGTCTGGTATAAGGAACAGTGTGATTGGTCTAACAGGTGTCCACACTTCAGACTCCTCCCCTGTAGCAGAAACACCTGACTGTTATCAGGACAGTCTTTTGTGATGTCATCAACTACTGGAAATTGCAGGGTCCACTAAAGACAGGGCGTGTGTTTTGACCACAACGCTGCAAATGTACCTAGTTTGCTCTAAGGTCGCCAAAATGACTAGAAACTGTAGATAATGTTATTAAAACATCATGTGCACAGTTTAGCAGCGAAAAACGTAGATTTAGTGTTTAGTTCCACTTTATTAAGTCTCTCTTAAGCTCTTAGAGTGAGTGATAACTGGACATGGCTCACAGTAAAGTCAGTATAAGCAGATAACTTTATTTAAATCTTAAAGACAGTAGAAAAGACATGAATGGTGTTATAAATCAAAATCATAATTTCCTGATATGAATTTTTGGCCATATCCCCCTCTATGTAAGACCTGTTTGTTTTTCAGGTGAGGAGGGACATCCAGGAACGAGTGAGAGAGGACCCAGACTACAGTGCACACAGATTCCCTCAAATCCATCGGGCCTTCTCCCAAGAGGACTCATGAGTCCTGGAGACACCTGTCAGTACCACCTTTCTGCACCTATCTGGCACCTGTCTGCACCACCTGTAGCACCGATCAGACTGTAGAAAACTCCCTTTTATCGTGGACAGACAAAGCAGCACAGCAGTGGTCCCAACTCTGGATGTCTGCAAGTTAATAACCTTAATAACCCTTTACTACCCCCTTGGTGTTCACACATCCACCTTTTTCACTTTCAGATGAAATTAAACTAGACTTTATGTAGAGAGATCAGATATGCCAAATACTATGAAGCATTTTTTTGGTTTGTCCTTTTACTTTAGAGTTTAATTTTCACACTATATTTGAATATGTGCAGGCCACGTCTCCAGCTCAAACATCATTGTGTTTATAAACAACAACACAAATGTATTACTGCTCCAGCCGACTAATTCCTATGTTGACAATTGGCTTTGATGAGTCTGTCATAGTATAATTTTATACATATTTTATAGTACATCGCTGCGCCTGTGCTTGCAGCTTGTAGCAACCAATCATGTTTCTTATGAGCAAGATAAATTATTTTTGATGAAAAAATGTAAAGGGTGTGATGCAGGATAGTATAGAAATATTATAAAAAAGTATTACAATATTTTGAGTAATAGTTTTTCTTTGATTATGAAGCAAAAACATTATCCCTGCGCTCCAGTATTTTAACTTCATATAATGCAGCTTTTGTTGAAACGTAAATTTTAAGGACCTGATTATATTGTTTTGAATGTGTATATATTAACAGTGTGTTTTGTACATACTTAGTTGTAAAATGAATACTTCTGAAGTAGCTGCTGTGATATGAGACCTGTCAATCATCATTCGACATTTTCTGTTTACAAAGATCATTTTTGGCTGTTTGAAAATGAAAATTATTTTTGTAGTTTGGAGAAGCAGATGGGAAGAAAAATGTATCAAGAATAACTTTAAATTAGGCAAAAACAATCTGACCACAATTTATAATTTTCAAGTGGTTTTATTGATCACTTTGTGACGAGTCAGTTGTGATTTTGGTTAGATTTTAATTAAAGAGGGGGTATTATGCAAAATCCACTTTTGGAGCCTTCTACCTTGTTATAACGTTCTCTCATCAAAAAAATGCCTGGAGGTTTTAGATGATCATTGCATGCTTGAGTACTTTAGCGATCCTCCTCTTGTTTAGCTGTATGATCCTTTACAAGACTCAGCCCACAAGCCTACGTCACCCATGCTCCTGCATGTCTATTTTTCAGATATACAAAAGCATGACACAAAACTACACTACAACTTCATAAAAGTTCATGGGCAGTAGTTTCATTAGCAGAATGCAAGCTGATTGTGATGTGATAGAGCTCTGAAGAGGGGGGACCCATAAAAAGGGGGGACTCATAACATCAAAACAAAACTAACATTGTTTTTGGATAATATAGCATTTTAAAAATGATAAAAGGTAACATTGATTTAAATATGTTATGTGTTAGCAATTAATAGAAGTGTAATAACCCCTCTTTAATGTTAGCCGCTATATCAATGTTAATCTATTTTCCTGTCTACTTCTCTACCTAACATTTGTTACTGTAGTCAAAGTATACCTCATAGTTTTTACAATATACTGTACATTTCAATGCATTTACCATGTTCAAATCCTACTGTATTGAAATAAACAGAAATGACCTCTCAAGCAAATATATATGTATATATATTTTTTATTATGAGTTTTAAATAAGACAAATTATTATTATTTTAATTATTCACACAACTAGAAATCACACTTGTGCAACAATGCAGACAGTGCATTTATCAGAGCCCATTATGAAAACTTTGTTTTTTTTAAAAGTACCTGTAAGCAACTATATGGGACTGGTAAATCTGTACTTGATAATACTGATAGCATAATGGCAGGATACTATGAAGCAAGAAAGGTGTGTCTGAATAATGCCAGTTATGTATATCTTGCACTATACATACGCTGTTTACAGTTTCTTCCAATCAAATCAATAGTTTTAAAGGTCCTGTATTACACAAAACAGGCTCAAGAGAGCGTTCAGCCATGTTATAATGGTGTTACCTCTTCAAAAACATACCTGCAGTTGTGCTTAGTTTCATTAACACATGTTTGAGCAATTCTGCATTATTAGTTTGTCTACATCTCCAAAGCTCAAAATACCCTGTTCCACCTTGTGATGTCATTAAGTTTTAAGGTTAACTGTTATTTTTAGCCTCATTGGAAACGCTTTACTCCACAGTACTCTATAAACTAAGTTGTTGTTTTCATTTTTGAATATTTTGTTTTACCTTTAGTACTGTTGAGATCGTCAATAGAACATATCCAATATCTGTTCATGCACCGAGGAGTGAAACTTTCAATGAGGCGAAAACAAGAGCTGAAGCTTCAAAGTTATGCAGAGCCAGGGCAGAAATGATCTAAATGATTCTAGTGAAGGTGTATACACAGTTTACACACAATAGAGTATTTCCTGTGTTACCACTTAATGATATCATATGAAGTGTTTTCAGTTTGAGAAAAAAATACAACCTTAATGTGCAGGATGTGTGTGTTAATCATGACTTAATGAAACAAAACTCCAAGTATGTTTGTGAAGGTAAACAACATGATAACAAATAAAAAATTGTGTTGTATAGACCCCTGAACTCTACACAGAAAGGCCCCACGCTGCGTGTTGAACCCAGGACCTTCTTACTGTAAGGCTGAAGTGCTAATCACTGCACCACTGTGTCACCCTAAATAATGTACAAAAAATACTATGTCACATCATACCTATAATCAGAGGTCAGAGGGTTTGTGAATCAACAAAATATAGATTATGCCTTAATTGCATTATTAAAGATGCCCTATGTAACTTTTTTTGTTGGGGGTCACCTACTTGTCTCCATGGAGATGTTATTGCTTTGCATGCAATATTCCTCAGTATGGCATTCTAATCATCTTGCATTTATTATATACACTATATACAGGTGTTTCATTGCTCAAAAATACCTTAGAAAACTGTGCATTCATATTGTGAACGGGCTTGCCTCCCCACAGATTTGACCTGTAATGTTGGTTTGCATCACCTACTTGCTTCTGTGGAGTTAAAGTGCCTTTGACAGATTAATGCTTTTCTAATTATGACTTGGTTTGGTGGGATAGTAACTGTGGTAAATATTTATCATAGTTATGCATCAGTTAATTGGCAGTTTGTGAAGAAAAGTCAAAAACAAAAAGTCGAAAATCCAGGAAGTAGCTGTGAGTTTTAAATCCCTCTACCTGTGCCATCAACTGTTAACTATTTGTTTATTTGTCAGAACCGTTGTGTAATTTAGACTTTGGCCCTTGTTAACATTATGGTTGCTAGGTAACATATCTCTACATATCTCATATCTGCCGCTCATGACCATCCAGGAAGTAAAAATATTAACCTTCACCAAAAATTACAAAAGTACAAAAAAACTAATCAAGATTTTTATTTTTTTTTAAATAAAATCTTAAATATAATGGTGTTAACTGTGTTTTAGAGAAACATGTAGTCTAGCCTGTCAAATACACTTGCCATATTGTCGAATATTACAGGCAAAGCATCTCTATGGAGACAAAATTGGCATATCATCTGTCAGAACAGCTACATAATGCACCTTAAGGATGTTTTTTTTTAATATTTACTTTCACATTTTACTGTTTGAGGTATTATTTTAATATTTGTTGCTGTTATTCATCATGTGCAGGTATAAATATGAAAGCAGGCCACAAAACCAGTCATTTCAGTCTATCTTTGATAAACCCTACAGTGACCAAAATAATCACATCATTCTCAGTACCATGCAATAGGAAGATGGAAAAATAATCTTATAATCTTGTCACATATATTTATATAATAGAAATATATAAAATATAAATATATCACTCAGTATTCTACCAGGATTCTCTCTGTGTCTATCATTGTCCCACAATCTGCTTATACATATTTGTGTTATGCTTTGCTGCTACTGTAAAATACACAATGGAGCTGCTCAAGGATAATTTCTGGTTTAAAGGAACGGTATGTAGCCTTACAGTTTTAAAAAAGGTATTACAGCTGAACCTATGAGTGCCTTAACCTGCAGATAGAGAACACATACAATATGCATGTTTGTGTCATTCTCAGTATATGGACAGGCCAGGCTGAGCTGCAGAGGCTGCACTAGCACTGATTAATGATTGGCTGCAGATGCTGGGGTTTAGGTAGTGACAATTCAGATCAGTCATTTAGGTTTAAACTAACTGGATTTCAGCATTGAAACTGGCAACACAAATGACTCATGTGAGGCACATTCTCAAAGGTGGGTAGTAGTATTTGTGTTTTTTGTATCGCTCCTTCAGATATGATTTAGTGTTTTTTTGTGTATCTTTTGAAAATACCAGGTTTTGTGCATTATTTAATGTTTTGTCCTTCCAATGACATTCATTATAAATTATAAATCAGATGTTATGTCCAGACGGTTACTCTGTATTATTTTGAAGTAACGTCACTCTTAACAAGTAGAATTCTAGGCTGATCTACCCACCTCTGCCCCTTTACCCTTTTAATTCACAGCCTTTCATGTTCTTATTTTCCACAAATGCCCACTCTTTTCATTTACAATCTCAGTATATAATTTATAGTTTATTACATCACACATTAATGCTAGAACAGGTATTTTTCATTTTCAAAATCAACAAACATTATCCAGACTCTCACTGCTTTTGAACCAGTCTAAAATGTCCATACGCATCCTAAGCCACAAACTACAGACTTTTGGCAACATAGATGTTTCTAGCAGCGAAGTGTGTCTTGTCATCCAATCAACAGTGCATAGCATTTATTATAGCGATATTACAACTTTAAAGGTGCACCGTGTAACTTTTCTGGTGGAGAGTATGTCCTGCTTGTCTCTATGGAGATGTTATTGCCTTCCCTGGAATATTTTACAGTATGGGATTAAACAGTATGGCAACATGAAGGAAACAGAATGGAAACATGAAGGCCAAATTGTAGGTCAAATCTGTGGAGAGGCAATTCTGGTCACAGTAAGAGAGCGTGTTTTTCAATGTTTACACACTTGTGATGACACAAATATGTCATCTACAAACTATGGCTACTAAGTGGTTATTCACATCTGTATGAAGTACTTACTAAAGGCACTGTAGCTGATTTTTACTGTCTGGAAAATGTGAAAATCCTAGTTTTGCAGTTTGCAGTGGTCCAAAGTTATTCACTTTCCTAACGCATTTCAAGCATTATACGCAGCGATGAGTTTATAAACTCTTTTCACAACTTTCAAAGACCAGAGTAGAGTTTTGAAATTACACCACTGCTAACAACAACTAGCATACTGACAGTGCACAATAAAACTCCAGAGATTTTCTGACACATATTGCACTGGCAGTTGTGTAGAATGTATTCTGAATGAATGTCCAGGGGCAATAACACCTGAAACATAAGGGATGTATTCACAGCCAAACTGGCTCTGTGCACAGCCGCATGCTAGCTAGCTCACTGTGTCTCAAAGCTAATAGTCACTTTCACCAAAATCAGAAAACAAAATAAACAACCCATTCAAATTCAAATGGAAGACTATGCAATTGTTTTTATACATAGATTACTTTAATTTGTGGTGCCGTTTTAATATTTATTATGCCTTAAAATCAGCTTTGGTGTTAGCACTGAGACACAAAAATCTCTCTTTCTTTAATTTTATTTGTGTAGTCCATGTCCACTGCCTTATCTTTAATTATTTATTCAATTTAGCGTGAATAGGTAAAAAGATAAAAGACAGAAATTGGACAGGAAGCAGTGACGTTAACAATGAGGTTGCTGGGTACTACTATACACAAAGCCAATTCATTATAAGGTTAAGGCTGCGGTACAGTCTCTGTGGAATTTTGCTGCCATGCCAACTAGCATGCTAGCAGTGCACTTCCTGGTTCTCAGATGATAAAACACACAACGGTCTCATTTTGACCCTAAGAGCTGCTTTTACAATCTATACTGTTTTTTACAACTCTAATCAAAAATATACTTTTATGATTTTTCATAAAAGTTCTAAAAAGTGTTTATTTAATTTAAAGTTAAATATTTTTTTCATTCTTTTCCTTTAATACTCTTTATTACCATTTATTTCCATTAAAGACAATGGATGCTATTGTACATAAAAATAAAAAGCATTAATAAGGGCTTTATAAATACTAACAGCTGAATTGCTAGCATACTTAGTTAGGAGTTAATAAGTGATTCCTCAACTTAAGTGTTACCAAATAAATGTAAGATTTATACATTTCAGCTCGTATTACTGTACATTCCAGGAAAACCGATAACATCTCTATGAACAAGACAAGCAGGTAGGGTACCAACTACCACCCACCAGTGCATCTTTAATTACCAATGGAGTAATGGACAGGAGGACATAGGCTTAGCTACATTGATAACTGTCACAGGCCCCTCGTACAAACATTTCTAGGATGTACACAATATTGACAGATGATTTGATGCGCTATTGAGTTACACAGAGCAGTTCTACTGGTTGTGGTAAGTAGCCCCCATGCAGATCTGGCATAAGTTAAATGGAGAGTGGGGCTTGCTGATCGTGTGATTGACAGAGTTTTCGGAGTACAAGGGGAGGGTTTAGTTCCTGTCATGCCGCAGGGAGGACAGCAGGGGGGGCAGTAGGTTGAGAGCGGGCCGGTGCTCCTGCAGACCCAGAGCCACCAGAGCCCCAGCCAAGAGGGAGGTTACACGGGGCAGGACAGGCCCGCGGGCTGGCATCACCTAAACAGCATGTATAGAGGTTATTCACAAGGAGCAGATATGCAACAGAAGAAATGATCAGCCATAGTTTAAAGTCCGTATGACAGGTTTTGATGATTGTCTTATTTTGACTTAATTTGGTGGGATTGAACCTGTTGTAAATATAAATTCATACTTTGCAGTGACACCACGCTGCAGGGTGTTCCACATGCATGCCTATGTTGGAATGTTCAGCAGTTGCCATGGTGACATAGTGCACACAGTGACAAAAAAGTTTGAAAATAGTCTGAAAACTCAAGAAAAAATACTAAATGGGTTTAAACAACACATTTTCAGGATCCTACAATTTTCCAAAAAAAGTGAGTAAAAACTGAAAAAAGTGAAAAGCTTATAACTGTAATGTTATGCGACTTTAACAGCACAGATCAGCTCACCTATTGTTTTATTTCTGGTCAGATTGTCTTCAAACAAAGCTCAGATTAAAGTCTAACTTTAGTAACAGAGCAGACAGAGCAGAGCCTTCAGTTAGCTTCACACCCCCAAGGAAGGTTGAGGACATCAGCTATAACGTGTCAATAGTTTTACACCAATCAAGCAAATTGCAAACTGCAAAATTTGAAAAATATGCTGAAAATTACAGTAAGTAGGAAGTTTAGTTCCATATTGATGAAGTTCAGCACAATTTACACAAACACATTGTTTGATACGTAAACATTATTTCAACAAAATAAAGGTTGTTTTCTTATATATTTTACTGTAATAATAATTTGTGTGTGCATTAGAGGAGTTTTGGCCTATTGTACCACATGGTTGCAAGGTGGCTGATATGGAATTCCCCAGTGTGATGTCAGGAAGTAAAATTTAAAAAAGGGTTTCAAGTTTTTAGCAAAATCTTAAATATAATGATTTTAAGCGTGTTTAGTAGTCCAAACTGTCATAGGCACTTTAATGTGTGTATAAGTACATATGTGGGTATGACAAATATTCCACAGTATCAGTGATTGAACACAGACCTTTTCTACTTTGTGACAGTGAATAAGTCCATCGTGGCCAATGTAAAAAGTGGAGAAAGCATCAACGGACCTGAAAATAATACGACACATACAGAAGTTTTAAAACCTAATTTAGATGTATACCTTATTAATCCCTCATGAGGGTAAATTTGTCCTCTGCCTCTGACCCATCCTTCAATTATTTACACAACGGCAACATGTTAACAGCAATGAGCGGCTTGCCCACAGCCATATATATTAATTAGTCTTAAAAAGCACACTACACGCTCAAAGTCACTTATTCTGCATTATTTATTCACTTCACACTTGGTGAAGTGAATGAATGTGGTAAGCCACTACTGTAGCCACAGCTGGCTGTCAATCTGCACCATAGGCCCTTGTGATCACCACACATATGTACTAGGTAAGGTGGATGAAGTGTCTTGCCTAAGGACACAACAGTTTGCATTGGAGCCACTGCTGCCAAACTAACAATGAATCACATAATTTAGTACATGTGTGGGGGTCTGAATTTAACCAGAGTTAACGTCTGCAAAACAATCTGGATTAAAGACATCTCAAAACTATAATTTCAAACAATTAAATATTTTAACCTTCAAAATATATAATAATAATAATAATAATAATAATAATAACAACAACAACAACAACTTTGTGGGTCATATAGTTTTTCAGAGATTAAATAAAATTATATTTCTAGAAAAGTAGTGCCAATCTACATAGTGGATCATGCACACAGAGCAGTGGTGACCTGAAGAGCTGGGACTTGTCCTTGAGGTAGAAGCGCAGCAGCAGGCTGTGTATGGGCAGACCGCGCAGCCTCCAGCGCGCCTTCACCGTGCCGTCCTCTGGGTGTTTGGTGAGCTTCAGCACCTCCAGGTGAGCGTCGGCATAGTAACACAGGCACAACAACCTCCACAGGGTCAGGCTCAGCTGATACAGGACACGCCCTCTGGAACATTCACAAAACTGTTCAAAACAATGTGTACAGGTAACAGCATAAAAGTACTAGGATCACACAAGCAACTATTTACTACAATGTCTACAGGCTAATGGTACTCACAAGGACTACACACAACTATTCAATCATGTCTGCAAGTGACAACATAAAAGGTGCTGATCCAGGAGAACACACATGTACCTGGTTTTGGTATTCAAGAGACCGTTGACAAACTCCACATCCAGAGAATACATGCTGTAGTCATGGTTCTTCTTAAAAAAACCTGGGAGCTGTAAAGAAACAGGAGGAACAATTACTCTTGATAGGTACACTGTAAAAAAAACTGTTTTTATTTTTCAAATCATTTAGCTGCTTAATTGTTTAACAGTCTCTTAGTCAACAAAAATTTTTATTAGTCAACTAATTATTTTATTTAGATGATAAGGACTTGTATGCACAACAGTAGAAATGAGAAGGTAGGAAGTGGAATGGTTGAAGATTTGGGGTGAATCCTGTGTTTAATCAGCCCTTTTCCAAAGAAAGTATACTTATTTCCCTTTACTTTTCTGTAAATATTTGTTTTGGTATGAACTCCTGTGCAGATGTAATCTTGTGAGTGCCATTTGGATCAGAAACATAATATGTTTAGTCGATGACAGTCCAAGTAAATACTCCAAAAGTATCCAATACAGATATCAGGAAGACTGAAAAAGCCAAATTATTGACTATCTAATATAAAGGGAGGCTATTTCAATCAAATGATTCTGCTGCCTACCTCTATCCTGAGGCGCTCGTACATCAGAGCCAGCTTCTGCTCTTCGTCACTGTCTCTTGCAGGGGGTGCCTCCTGTAGTCGCTCGGCTGGGCTGCACAGCGTGGAGGGCAGCAGCAGAGGCAACTCTTCCAGTCCACACACCTGCTCCGCACTGCCCAGCGGCTCCACAGGGGGGCAGTGGAAGCAGTAAAAGTGAGATCCGTAAACGAAGGGGGCAGGGCATTTCTCAGATTGGAACAGGCTCCTGAAGCAGCCGTGTTCCCTTGCCAAAGTTTCAGGGTTCTTATGCCTCCCTCCCCCCACACTGATATCGTCCACCCCACTGCCATCCACTATAGTCAGGGGGAAGGACAGGGCAGAGGGTTTGTGTCTGCCCTGGCCAAACACGGGGATCTCCAGGACAACGCTGAACGACTCCACGCATTCGTCGTCATGGCAGCCAGTGGCACGATGGGATTGGTCGGAGCGGGGGAGGGGATGAGATAAGGGCGGGCGGTGGGTGTTCTGGTAACGAAGGCTGTTGGGCGGAGCCAGGGCCCATGATGCACTGGTCAGAGGGCGGGGCATGTGTGTGCGAAGGGTTCCATCCACCTGGGAGAGCAAAGAGAGCATGAATGAGTGAATTTCTAAATGAAAGTAAGTACAAGTTGTGTTTTCAAATTTTATAAATTAAAGGCTGGTGACTATTTTAGGAAGGAGTAGTATGCAGGAGTATTATGCTTTCTACCATGTAGTAATGTTCCCTCATCAAAAACATGCCTGAAGACGTTTTAGATGTCATCCATGCATGTTTGAGTATTTCAGCGATCTCTCCCAGGCCCTATTCAAACCATCCTTAAGCTGGGGGATGACTTGTAAAAAACAAACATAAAACTTATAAAACATGTTAATACAACATTTTCAGTGAATATAGCATTTTGAAAACGATAAAAAAATTAACATGTGATCTAAATGTGTTATGTGTTTGTAAATAATACTTCATAGTATACCCCCCTCTTTAAAAGAGCAAAGCCAGTACAAAATGGAGCTAAGATTACAACAGGCTTTCTCACTCTTGTTCTTAACAATATTAAGTTGCCATTAGCAATATTGACACCAAAATCAATCCTAAAGTCGAAAATATTTGTATATAATGTACTTCAAAAGATTGAATTTTGTCCATGTTTGCCAAGATGTGCAGTACAGTCCTCTATTGTCTATTGTAAAAAACTTCCAACTAGATCACTTTAGGCCCACAGATTCTCTCATAGTTGTCTTTTCACATGGAAATACAAATAAGTTTATATTAATATGTATGATGTCATAAAAAAGTAATGATATCAGTATTGGAATATTGCTATGATTTCAAAATATCTCCACATGACTCACTCAGTCATAGCTAAAACCTGCAGTGAAATGTTGTCGTCACAAACTTGCATGGTTTTTACCCTGTGGACAATTCGATGCTGGCTCCCTCTGCCTTGGCTGCGGACACAGGCGATCCAAAAGGCCACACCCCCTCGGTTTACAGCCATTCAGCAGCAGGGCCTGTCCAGTCAATCACAGACCATCCCAGCTCCACACATACACACACTGCAGTGCTCCAAGGTTAGGGCCACAGCCCGTCCCTGCTCCAGAAATCAGTCTAAAGACACAGAGGAGAGGATAGGATAGGATAGGATTATATACTGTTAAAAAAAACTGAGGTTCAGCCGAGTAGGGATGGGATGATATAAAATTTTAGACTCATGATTATCGTGGCCAAAATAATCGCGATTGACGATATTATCGTGATAATTATTAACCTGTTAACGTTCCGACGGCCCGGGCCTACTTTACAACTTTACAGCAATGTACATACACTTCTGCGTCACCCACACAAACAATCTACACATCAAATGAAAGCTGCGGCGCTCGTCTTTCTGGATATGCAAACCATTTTCACCTTCAATCACCACAGTGCTGACAGGAAAGATGTTTTTACAGAAAAGTCACAAAGTGTGAATCTGGACTTCACTTACCATTGAGCGCTCTGGTTCTGTCAAACATCAACATATTCACACAAAGTTGGTCTCATTTGTTCCGTAAAGGTCCAGAGAATATAATCCAGTCAAGAAATTATGTCCACAAAATAAGATCCTCCATGTCCAATCTGCTGCAGGAAAGTACTCCAAATATGAAATCTGCTCCGTCACTTCTTTGCATTTCTTTTGTCAATTTCAGGCATAATAAACTTCTGACAGCGCCAATTTTGTTCCCCAGTGCTAAACACACGTGTTAGCTTGTGATTGACACCAGTGTTGGCCAATAAGGTGGGGGTTGTGGGTTACTGAAGCCGCAGACAGCGAATCAGTGCTACAGATGACTGAAAGTTTACGCCCCACTCTTCCCCTTGTAGAATCAACCAATTACATCACACACTTTTAGTGACGTTTTCCCCTTACAGCCAATGAGCAGCGGGACAGGATGATGTATCACATGGCATGGTTTTCCGTAAACAGACGTACCCGGAAGAAAATGTGTACTCCTCAATGCCATGCTGTTGAAATGGACCAGTCCTTGTTGTGCCGGAAGTGCCCGTCGACGAACACTTAATTTTTTTAAATTAAGGCACTTTGGTGAATTGGAAAACGAGTGGATGCAGAAATGTGTGCATAATGGCGCATTTTACGCACTGTTGTTTTGCGTTTTAAACATGACGAAACGGACAAAACAAAGGGAGGACGTGATCGAGGACACTGTGGATGTTAAACTAGAGGCATCTCTGACCTGGCAAAGAGTAAAGATCCCACAGTGGACTCAGGAGTAAAGGACCTTATTTTTTGATGGATTGGATGCTGTTACGGATCAGACTTTGTTTATTGTTGATATCTGACAGAATATAGTTCAGACAGAGATAAGCACAGAAGCTACAAGTGTCATTGCTATGTCAGAGTGGGCAAACACCACAAACTAACATCTAAACGTTAGATTGGAAATGGAAACATGAGGCAGTGTGGTGCCGTAAAGGCGATTATAATCGTGCGCGATGATCGCGATCATAAAAAAATGCTACGAACGATTAATTGCGGACCTTATTTATCGTGATGAACGATATTATCGTATATCGTCCCATCCCTACAGCTGAACTAAGTAATGCATCCCATTTTTATGTCAAGTTAATTTGGGGCAATTGCTTAATACCTTTAAGGCTGAGTTAGCAGTAGGAGCAGATTAGCTGCAACCAGAGGGTTGCTGTTTCAAATATTATTCTATGATAAGTATCTTAAAATCAACCCAGAGCGCTATCGGGGCCTTATCCAGGACAGGGTTTGGGGGCCTCTTGCCAGAACATTTTTAATTGCTGATGATTTTTTAAATGCTTATTTTGTAATTTGGCAATTCATATCAAGTGGAAACATTCGGACTTTCCAATCCCATTGGCTGAGAAAGTAATGTCCTCTGGGGCCCTCTGCAGCTTGGGGCCCTAGGCAATTGCCTGGTTTGCCTACCCCATTGTGGCAGATCAATCTGTACATATGACATATTCTCCTTTTATGAGGCTAATAATCAACTAAAAGATTTTATAGTATTCTTAAGACACTTTACCTCCATAGCTCAAGATACAGTGATGCAGCTACCACCTCTGATAGTAATAATAGAAATAATTACTGACATGCACTGTGGTACAGTATTAACACTGTGTATAGATTCAGAGATTTGTGGACTTATGACATACAACATAAGTATTCATAGAAGAAAGAGTCTGGTTGAACCTTAGCCAATAGCACATGACCAGCACAGACCACAAGCTTACAATCAGACACTGGCTTCACTGGGCCAATTAGGATCCAATTACCTCCACACGAGAGTTTGGTGCATGTAGAGGAACTGTGATCTGGGCTCTTTGAACATTTCAACATTGCCTGGGAGAGTGATGCTAACTGAAGTGACAACTCAATTTGAATCTCTGTGACTCAAGTTAGACTTCAATCCAACACATTCTAACCTGAAAGAATTGACTTAACTGAAACTACAACAGGCGAGATGATTTGTATCTTTAAACACTTTTTTCAGTTAGTCACTCTCACCTTACTGTTGAACCACAAGCGCCTAAACAGGACCATGAATGGTTGTATTGATCACAGGCTCCTGCAAATTAGTTGTTTGTATGTGTGCCCTGTTTCACCATGGCAACCGCTGACCATTTCACCATAGACATTCATGTACAACACCCTCAGCATGATGTCACTGTAAAGTATTAATTGCAATGGTGATTACACTTGCAGTAGCTGAGATATGCTGTTCTCTTCGCAGGATATTAAATTGCATTTAGTCTGTTAAAGTTAAGTGTGTGATCCTTGTCACAAAAAGCAAAGCATTTATTTATTTTATGATACAGGATATAGACTGCAAACTTAACAATAATCATATGCTCTGAACCTACTCTACACTAGCAGTCTTAACCTGACAGAGACCAGACATAAACAGAACACAACAGAAGTCACATGAATTTGCAGGTACAGCTTAAGGGAATAGAATAGTCTTTAACTTTGGTTTACAAGAAATGCTCTCAAAAACAAGAACGATTAAACAGTTGCATGACATGTCTGAGTCTGACTTCTGCATATTTGTGAATTGAGGTTTTAGATAATGGTCTTTTATAATGCTCCATTATGACTTGATGACCATTTCTGAACTTAATCAAATCAATGTTCATAATAACAATAACACATGCATACTTCACCTTGTCTTTCCTTGAAGTGAAATGTAGTAGCCACAATGTCAGTGAGGCTAATGTTTCGGTTTGTCTATTTAAGGTCAGAAAACCTTGAGGATTACACTATAGTTGTAATGGCATGACAGAACACATGACTGCGGCAGATGTATAACTTTGGAAGAAAAAAAGCATTGCATATACTGGGCATCGGAACACAATGACTGGATTTCTCCTTCAATGTTGACAGCCCCTTGACAAGACTATTAGCTTACTAGCATTAGCACTTTTTTTCTAAGAAATCCAATGAAGTTGGCTAACAGGCTAAGCTAACTAGTGTTGCCCAGCTAAGCTAACCGCTGACCCAAACTTATGCTTTTATTTGACCCTTTACAGACAACACCTCACCGGAGTCCTCCTAAATGTGGCCGTTCCTAGTCCCAGGAGATGTGCAGTGATCGATAGATGCGTCGCAGCGTAAACTTTGGAGGGGGCTGTTATCCAAATGTCATGACAGTCCGCCGGGTGTCCTTGCGCTGCGCTCTGAAGCTCCAGCCAAACACAGCACGTTGCTCACGCTGCTCACGCTGCTGACGCCAGGCGCACACAGGAGCGCGCACACAAGAGCGCGCGCACAGACCCACTGCTGCCTTCACGGCGGATGGGACAGATGGACACTTACAAATAAGGGAGAAAGAAGAATGCTAAAATTAGTTCAGTCACTGTGGAATTCCAGAAGTTTGGATTGACATTTCAAAGTAATGTAGTTAATTAAGAATAAAAATGAAACATATATTTATCATATTCACGCATATCTAAATGAATGAAAAATAAAAAACGAAACAATAGGCTTAATCACTTATAACAATTTTATAATCTTGATAAATAAAACATATATCCGTATTTTTTATGTACTATAATCAACCAAGATTGCATTCGCTATTTGTGTAGTTTCAGCTTTCCTCCATCTAACCCTCTTCTCCCACACTAACAATTTATATTTTAGCTCTGACCTTGGCTTGCACCCGTGTATGCTATATTCACTGAATCAATTATCTCCCCACAAAAGCGCTGATTAAATTAATTTCATTTTGCACCATAACTGAACAAAAGGGCAGGATGAGAACTTGCTATGCACATACACAAAAATACTATAATAGCAAACGTTAATTATGTTGTTGACTAAATAGCTATAATAATCTAGTAGATGTTGCCAGCTATTGTTTCCTTGGCAGCTTTTGGCCATTATTGATATTCAATATATGCTGTTGGCCTCGGGCACATGTTTACTGACATGCAACTTTATTGTACATAATTTTCCCATACTGTGCGCGTGTCAAAAATCAAGAAGCACATTTTGTTTCGTTATTTTTTCCAAAAAAATAAAAATAAAAAATTCAGAATCAGAATTGTGCAGTAAAAGAATATTGTATGTGCAGAAAATACTCACAATTAAAGGTGCACTATTTAACTTTTTCCGGTGGAGGATTCCCTGCTTGTTTTCAATAGTCCTAATCCTAACCCTAAAATTCCATAACTTTAGCTCAAATGCTCAACAATATGACGTTAAACTTTTCTCTATGGAAACAAGCAGGTAATGACACAAGGCTAAGTTATAAGTCAGATCTGTGAAGACCACACTCACAGTAAAATCCATTTTCATAATATGTTTGAACAATAAATGGAATGAATATAGAAAAGTTTAATGCAAATTGTGGCGCATTTTAAGACATGCAATAACACTTGAGACCTTTATGGTGGCAGGAAAGTTACATAGTGCACCTCTAAAGGTCTTGTGTTACTCAAAATAGACTCTTGTTACATTTTAGCCATGTTAGAATGCTATTCCCTCATCAAAAGGATTTGTGTTTTGTTTCATTCACACACGTTTGAGCAACTCTTTATTATTAGTCTGTCTACATTTAAAAAGCGATAGTTTTCAGGTTAATGGCTACCTTTTACCTTTTGTTCAGTAGAGATTGGCAATTCCAGGGATTAAATTATCCAAACGATTCTTCAGAAGGTGTAGGGATCTTAAAAACACAGTGGAGCACTTTCTGTATTAGGCTCCACGTGACACGGTGGAACAGAGTGTGTTTTGTTTGAGAAAATAACTCAAATAATATGCAGTTTGTTGTGCAGTTTGAGTTTGTATGTTTAACATGTGTGGATGAAAGAAAACACAGCTCCAGGTATGTTTACGATGAGGAAATAACATTATAACACATCAGAAAAAAGAGTAGTGTGGGGCTTTAATTTTACATTTGGCTCAAGATATGAGAGGTAACATAATCCAATTGCTTTGTTACCAAAAATGAACCATCATTGTATCCTTGGATGACCCATGTCCGGCTCAAAAATAGTTGAGAATGTGCGCCGTGTCTATGTATGAGCACTGCCTCCTCCGCTCCAGACGGGGGCGCACTGCACTGACTCGTACAGCCGCGCTCTGTCCCGGGTAGAAGCACCGCACCGGCATCTTCCACAGTTCTGGTGCATGGGCCGCAGGACATGTGAGTGCGCCCGTAACTAGCATCACCCAGGAGTTTTACACGTATTATTCACCCAAACATCACTCCGGTACCACCATGCCCAAGAAAGCCAAGGAGGAGGCGGAGTGGCTCGACGATGAGGCCCCGCCGACAGCCGCTGGTAAAGTTGGTCATGTGTTACCCAACAGATCCATGTTAGCATCGGAGCTAACACTGTAGCACTGCGTATTAGAGCAGATGTCATGTCATAATGTAAAAAAAATATAGCAGTTAGATTAAATTAACATTGAAGTCGAGGGGATCAGATGATTGGTTGTCAAAAATTACGTTTTGAGAGAAAAAATCGTTTAGGGACAGCAAGCATTTTGAAATGGCTATCTTGATGTAGCTGTTATTATAACTTTGTAAGAACACTAATGTTTATAGTTTAGATTCTTCTTTAATCAATGTAACCGCTCTACAGCTAGTATTATTGCGTGTTTCTGGTTTTTACATGTTTATATGCATATTAAACTCAGAAACAGTAGTCCATCCATTTATAAGATAGGCTGGACTAATGTTTGAGGCAAACTCGAATCCAAATTGACAACAAGAGCTAAAAACAAAACAAAACCTTAAAGTCATAATTCCTTCATCCTGCTCTCGCATTTTAAGTGACATTCTCTCACACAAAACAAAATGTTTGGCTGGGCCTCTCAAAGTTGATGCAATACCATTGTAGTCCATTCCAGCCAGCTGTCACTATAAATAATACATTATATGATCAAGATTGTATAATGTAAGTTTCTGCCTGTTTCCACTGGCAGATGTAGAGGACCCAATGGCATTTGCTGACTCCAGAACTGAATAGTTTAGAGGGATTTGGTGTTTCTGAACAATAGAGCCCAGGATTATGTTGCCACACATCATGGAACAGTCAACCAAAGTTAAACCAATGTGGAGATTTTGAGATGTAAAGTACCAAACATAGACCTGGGCATTTTGCGACTCAAGCGCCACATCCGGTGCTTGTTTTAATCTGGCCCACAGGCAGAAATTTGCTCATGAGCCTTTGTTAGACCAGTGATTGTGTTGGTGGATCCTCTTTACAATTTCGCAAAAAGGCATTCAAATTCATTTAGATTTGAAAAAAAAAAAAAGTTTTCAATGTCCAAAAATGAAAGTATTAAATAACTGTTTTCTTTTTTCTCAGAAAAAACAGTGAAGAAAGGGAAGAAAAATAAGAAGGATAAAAAGAGTGTAAGTAGCTTCATGTTATTTTGACCTATTAGAAAATGTAATATTAAACATTTTAATAGCTTTGATTCAACATTTTGTACCTCATGAAAGTTATTGTCACAAAAAAATCTTCTTAGTATTGCTTGTATAACTTGGTTATTTCCTGATTTATCAATTTTAAACTGACAAGTCTTTTTCAGTTGTATTTAAACTATTTTCTCATCTATGTTATAATGTAGTTTCCTCATCAAATATATACCTGGAATTGTTTTGTTTCATTTAGGTTTAACACACAAACCCTACATAATTAGGCTGAGTTCTTCTTTCATATGGAGAACTCTCTGTTCCGCCTTGTGATGTCGTATGGTAATACAGGAACTGCTCCACTGTATTTTTAAACTCTACATCTTCAGTAGAATCATTTGGATAATTTCAGCCCTGAATTTACCAATCTCTTCTGAACAAAAGGTAACTTAACTTGAAAACTACTACTTCCTGACATCACAAAGTGGAACTGAGCATTTTGAACTTTGGAGGTATAGACAGACTAATAATGCAGGATTACACAAACATGTGTAAATGAAACAAAGCATAACTCCAGGTATTATTACATGACTTAAAACTCAAGAGTCAGTTTTGTTTTTTGTTTTTTTAAATCACTGAATTCCTAACTTTGGCACAAGCTTTACCTTTTCCCCTCAAAATGATTGGAAAAAATAATCTTCATTTAATGCTGGCACATTCATAAAGGGCTGCCTGTTATTTAGGAAATTAGAGTGACTAAAAAGTCTGTAAAAATATGGGGGGAATTTGAAGCCCATATTTCATCTTTTGTATGAACTTAAACCTGTGTCTTTCCTCCAGTTCTTTGAGGATCTTGCCACAGAAAGCAAATCAGAGAAGACGGAGGAGGTTTCTGCTAAAGAAGTGCAGGGGAAGCAAGGAAAGGTGAGCCATAGAGACAATTTGTAACATTTTATTTCATACCGTATTCAGGTGTTTTTGTACAACTTGGTTGTAGTGCTGGCTGTGTGTATTGACAAATTTCATGTGGGTGATTTTACTTGCTTTGTACATTAACAGAGTGTCAGCAAAGGGCACAAGGACAACTTCTACTGGGACACTGCAGGGTGATGCTATTGGAACTTGGTGTCTTAAGTGTCTTGGCAATTTTACCACTATAATGATTGGATGTAGTTTGAAGGTGTATACTATCGGTTTGGTGAAGTGGTGGTACCACAAGATAGTGGGCCAACCTCCTTGATCAAAGCCTGATCTCATCAGATCTGAAAAACCAAGTGAGGTTGGGCCGGGTTAGTTCTGTCAGCCAGCTCCAGCGCTGCTGTGGTTGGAATAGTAGCTTACCATAAGATGACAACACTGGGGTTGAGCGTTTTAGATCTGAATATATTCTCAAATATGCACACATGAAAATGCAACTACTTAGAATGTTTTTTTTTCCCCAATCAAAAACATTCCCGGTCATTTTCAAACATGTTAGTGGCTCTGTGGACGGACCCTAGTGCACACTAGATTTAGTTCTGTTTACTTTACTTTTGGGTCAGTCTTGTTCAGTCGCTCTCCGACTGACTGTTTACCGTGATACAGAGTGTAACTGTGAGGTCGACATAAAAGAGCATTTGCTCCGAGAGCGATGTGTTTGGCCAGTGTGAGCCCAACTAGTGACAGTGTGAAAACGACCTAACATGTTTAAAGAACTGGTACCTGTTTTTATTCTTGTAAATTGGTATATTTAATATCCCCTTTTGTAGCCTCAGAAAAAGAAGAAAGATCGACGGAAAGGCAAAGGGGCAGATGATGAAGACGACGATGAAGATGTGACGTTGAAACTGGACAAACTGTCAGTCCAGCCCAGTGATGAAGAGGAGGAGGAGCCTGGTAAGAACACGCTCAGGATGCGAAATCACTTCTTTGTGTAAGCTTTGAAGCGCTAATGCCATGATTTCTTATGTCACCAGTTATTGCACCCCCTAAAGGCAACAAGAAGAACAAGGTTTGTAAAAATGCTATTTTTTTTTTTTTGCTTTAGTTTAATATTTATTGATTGTTGTTTTTTTTTTACTGCACAGTAATGGCACGGTAACAAAAAATAATGCATTGTTTAGATATAAGGCATGTTTCTGAATAATTGCCATGCAATTAATTACTTTTCATTATTTCCATCCTTTTATCATGCTACTGTGCCAGGTTTTTGTCACCATGTTTTGGAAGTCAGAAAAAGCAAAAGTTACCAGTATAATGTGATTTGGCATTAAAAAGTAAATGCCATATTTTAAATACGCAACATTTCAGTTCAATGAAATAACAATTTTCTGTTGGTTTTTCAGGGGGGGAACATCTTTGCAGCTCTGAGCCAGGGCCAGAGTGATGATGAGGAGGAAGAGAATGAGTCAGAAGAAGAGGAAAAAGTAGTTAAAAAGGTAGTGTACCTAAGCTTATTTTTTCTTTTTAACTTGTGACTATTTCATGACTTGTAAAATCAAAAGGGCCAAGTGACATTTCTGTAACAGTCAATGAAAAATAAACCAAAAAAATCTGCCAATTTCAAGCTGAGTTTTGAACCAAAATAATGATTAAGGAAACAACATTATACGTGTGTGTATATATATTTTTTTTACAGATTAGTAACATGTAATTGTTTAAAACCTTTCAAATTTTACTTATTTTCTTCTCGGAGATAAACCTTGAGCCATTTTGGCACTGACAGATCTTATTAAAAGATGGGACTGTTTCTTTTAATCGATCACTCTGAAAATGATTTGGTTTTATGAAAGCTAATTGCATTCCCATCTTTTGTCTTAACCGTCACTTTTCGGCCATTTTGATGCTCAGCCCTTGTGAGCCCTATTGATGATGGCTTTAGATTTCCTGCTGTAGTTTTACTTGCTTGTCGTCCTTTGACCTCTTCCTAAGTTGTCTCTGTCTGTGCATGTGTGTAACGTCTTTAACACAGGATGTTGAGAAGGGCAAAAAGAAAGTTCAGTCTAAGAAGGTAAAGGTGGGTACAGTTCATTTTGACTTAATCTTATTTTATAATGGTTAAAGGTGCTGTGCCTGATTTTCTCAGTCTTAACATGAACAACAGAACTATTTTATTTTAAGAGGTTTGCAGTGGTCTAAAGTTGTTCCTCACTTATCTTATGCATTGTAATTATTCACCGCGATGAGTTTATAAGCACGTTTCACAACTCTGAAAAAGGATCAGAGTTTAGCATCATCGTAATGCTAACAACAACTTCTGATTATCGGACAATAAAAATCTTTATAATTTGATAGACAGTACACAGCAGACTTATTATGACCTCAAGAGCTGCTTCTACAGTATATCTGTACTGAGACAAGTAAAAATTTTGTTCAAATACAAAAACAGGTACAGGGCCTTTAACAACATTTATTATGATTTGGGCAATTATAACCTGCATTTTACTTGCACATATAATTGTCATTTCAGCCACTTATTTTTGGTCAAAATAATAAGTTAAAACTAAATAAAGCAATTTACACTCTGAGTCTTGCATGTGAAGAAAAAAATTGAGTATAAATTGCAGTAGGCAGTTGCCTTCCAGTGGTGGTGGTCAGATATGGTGTTACTGACTTGTGCTTGGTCGGTAGGCTGCATCTGATGAGGAAGAGGAGGAGGATGTGGAGAAGCTGTCAAAGAAGAACAAGAAACCTGAGGTCAAACAGACCAAGGTCGGTATAAGTTTGAATTATTATGGCATAATATGTAAATATTGTGTCATCCAAAGCAAGAATGGCTCAGTACACATGTCGCTCGATCAATTTCATAAAAGAAAACTATATTTTCCTTCCAGTGATATTACTTCTATTTCCATTAAAAGCATTTCCATGAAACTGTGGGTGAAATAGTTGTCATTATTTGCGGAACCCTTTAGAAATGATAAATATCGACAACTTCAATTTTCGATTAAACTTTAAACTATTGCTGAATGCTAGCACCTTATTCATGGATTCGGTCAAACCTATTACTGGGTTTTGGATGACAACACAACATTCTATAGTTCAATAATATTTAATACATACGAGGGCAGCTAAAATAAATATTGCTGAAATGCACATTTTTGTCATAAAACAGTGAGTTCTGCAGTCTAGTTACTAGTAGAATGATCAGTTTCAACAGGTGAATTTAACTTTTTGATATTTTATGGCAAAGTACAGTGTAATCAATAGGGAAAATTATCCCTTGCCCCCCATATGGGAGTATAACACCAACAGATTGTAGAAAACCACCAATTACATTGAGTGTTTATATTTACAGCATTGGCTTAGAAGATGATCATATTGAAACCAAAATTGTACATTTTATCCTGCCCCATTTCACAGTACAGAGAGTGTGTAGACTAACTATAGCCATTATGTGGATGAGGCTGGAATGCCATTGAACCCGTAGATGTCAGTCATTTGGCTTTACATCTGACTAGAGCTGCGCAATTAATCAAAATGTAACCAAAATCAACATTCAGTCATCTTTAATCATCAACACTAAGATTTTGGCATTTTACTGGAGACATCTTGCTGTAGCTTAATTTTAATAATAACCCCTTGTGTAATTTATCTTTCCATGTTTATAGAAAGGCAAAACTGCTGAGCTCAGTGATGAAGAGGAGGAAGAGGAGAGCGATGGAGGAGACATGATGATGGTAAGTCCGTCTCTGTGTGGCTAGATCCTGTTGAACATTTTGTTGGTTGGTTTGTTCCATCGCTGTCCTGCCCCACCAGAGCGCGGAGGATGTGATCGCTCAACAAGCCCAGGAGCAGGATGATGACCCCTTTGCCAACCTCAGCAAGAAGGAGAAAAAGAAGAAAAAGAAACAGGTATGCATGCCACTTATGGAAGAGTGTTTTTTAAAAAGTTGGGGATACTAATGAATGATAAGGGCAAAAATCAGTGGTTGCATTTGACTCTGAAGAATTTGACCCAGTAACCCATTTAAAGGAACATTTCAAGGGGGCAATTCAGAAGTTGCAAAATCACATAAAAAAGCACACTGCCTTGAAGCCATCTTCTGTAAGTGTATTACAATTATTGTACTAATAGATGTAAGATGTCAACCTCCTTGCTGACCAGAAATGGGACAAGACACAGCACAGGACATGCGATATTTTCCTTCCTTAAATATTTTTGTGGATCTTTTTCAAGCAACATTTAAGAATTCTTCATCTGTAATTTTGTTTAAAGTAAGAAAGAAGGAGAGAGACACTCTGGTCTTCTGTCTGTTGCTCTCTGCACCATGCGCATATAGAGCAGGCTGCGGTAGAGGAGGAGGAGTTAGAACTATACAACAGACAGAACAGAGAAGCAGATCCAGTTTCAGTCTAATCATTTAAATCACATGTGTCAAACTCAAGGCCTGTGGGCCAAATGCGGCCCTCCACATTATTTTATGTGGCCCTCGACAGGGTAAATTAAAAGGTATAATGGTCTTAAAAAGTCATGTTATTTGTAGATATGCAATTACACAGCCATATTTTTACATCGAGGCAATTGTATATGCAGTATTTGTAACTAAGTAAGTAATAAATACAGAGGCAGTTAATTAACAAGTTCAAAAAGTAGTTTGATTTATTTTACATCTGGCCCTTTGAGGGAAGCTTTTTTGCTGATGTGGCCCTCGGTGAAAATGTGTTTGACACCCCTGATCTAAATGATAAAAATAAGTGTAATAGACATATTGTATATTGAGTATATTGTAATAGTCAGTAGTTATCATGTGGGGATTTACATAGGTGTTTGTTTTTAAATGGGCCTATGTGTATAAAGCATAAAATGCATTTAGGCTGTTAAAAGCATTTTAATGAAAATTACTTAATATGGTCATTTTATAACTATATCAACACAACAAATACAGTCACAACACAACATACTTTAAAAATACAATAAATAAACATAATGTGACCAAAATTGTGAATTGATCTCATTATGAATTACTTTTTCCATCTCATCCCACCCCTACTGTTGACTGTAAACTGTAAAATCAAAGAGATGCTTATTCAATTTTTCCCACACTGCCTAGCTCTATTTGTGAATTATCAAAGATGTCTTAGTGGCATGTAGCACGCCTAATAGTGAGTTGTGTTGCAGCTGGAGTACGAGCGTCAGGTGGCCAGTGTGCGCGCTCAGAACGCTCTGGAGGGAGACTTCTCCATCTCTCAGGCTGAACTCTCCTCCAGACAGGCCATGCTCGAGAACGCCTCTGATATCAAGGTAATGTATGTCAAATAATGTCCTCTGCAAACAATACAGTACGTCACCATGTGGTCTTATGAATAAAAGTTGTTCATTTGGTAGTTTGCATTTCAAGAAGTAAAATTCATAATATCAATCTTGTTTTGAATAGTTTTATTTTACCAAATTATTCAACTTTCTAAATGACATGGGGTGAATTAAGAAAATAAATGCGGCAAAAGTTCACTTTTTCTCACCCTACTGGCCGACACTTGAAGAATAAGCAATGTATGGCAAGTCAGAATATTTTTGAAACTTTAAGTAATGTAGACAATGATTTTTGCAGTTTATAAGTGCCATGGTAAAAATGTTAAATGTGATGTTTGTAAATTTGCACAAAATGATGATTGCATTTTTGCTTCTCCTGTGTGCTCCTGTAGCTGGAGAGGTTCAGCATATCGGCTCACGGGAAGGAGCTCTTTGTCAATGCAGACCTGCTGATCGTTGCCGGGCGCAGATATGGTTTGGTGGGACCAAATGGGTAAATGTGCTCATTTATTCACCAATCTATTCATATTGTTTCTCTAATTTACATAATTTGAATAAACCATTTTATAATAATGCTATGAATGTCACTCAAATGTTTTTTACTTTTACAAAAGTGTGCAATCATATTATTTCTTCTTACTCAAATGAAACTAATTATACTATTTTTATGGAAATTAGTAACTTGAGCAAGCAAAATCTGTGAAATTACATTTACACTGTCAGAGCCAGTCCTCACAAGGTCCAGCTCTTATACCTGTTTTTTTCTCAACAGTAAAGGAAAGACCACACTATTGAAACACATTGCAAACAGAGCACTCAGTATTCCCCCCAACATCGACGTTCTTCTGTGTGAGCAAGGTAAGTCTACTCTATACAACTGTCATTTTTTATAATCCTCTAGTGCAGGCTGGGAAAATTGGATTTAGTACACCGAAGAAAGCATTTTATCATAGTTTACAACATGGTATTGGTTATAACATAAGCTAAATATACAATTTATTTTGAATAGTATTTTATTGGTTTATTGTTGTTGTTGTTGTTGCTGTGATTGGTTGATACTCCACTGCTGTGAAAGTCCCTCTTCTCCTCAAATTATTTCAACAGGCACTACTCCAGTTAGATAAGACAGAGCTAACCTTGCTAGCACTGTAATATTAATGTGGATTTTTGACTGATTCGGTTGCACAACATGTGCAACAAAATCATTTCCTGAAAAGTATTCACAAAGTTTATTCAAGCAATGTTTTTTCATTAATGTCTAAACTTACTGTTATGCAGATGTTCTGCTTTCCACCATAAAGCCTGTTGAGTGCAGAGAGATTTCATTGGAATGTTTTTTTTTTTTTCTAATAAAACTGTATGTGTCTCTGTTCAGAGGTGGTAGCAGATGACACCCCCGCAGTGCAGGCTGTGCTGAAGGCTGACACCAGGCGTCTGAAACTGCTGGAAGAGGAGAAGCAGCTGCAGGCACGACTCGAGAAAGGAGAGGACAGTGTGGCTGAGAGGCTGGACAAGGTCAGGACAACCACACTTTAAATGTTATTGGCACACAGCATACAGTACATGTCACATCCAATACTAGGAGAGGAAAGGTCAGGAATATCACACTCTACCAGTGTACTCCCTCCATGACACATGTTTGGAATGTCAGGATGAGGGAAAAGGCCAATGCAGCACAATGTCACAATGTCACACAAAGTGATAATGGAAACAGGTCCCCTTTACAGTACATCTTCATAAAGGTCATCCAAACAGCAAAAGCGTTGCCAGATCAAGCTGCCGGGCCCACCTATGGACAGCTGTAGGCTCCAGGCAGTCCGGTTTCCTGCATCAACACAAATTCAAGTCAAAACATTTTGAGATTTTATATTTCTTACATTTTTTAATACATGTTAAGACGTGCACAGAGCTTCTTAAATTCATATGATTATCCTATCTGCTCTATCATCAGACATGTTCCTGGACATAATGCACTGCACACTATTGATTTGTCTTTGTATGTGTATATCAGGTTTACGAGGAGTTGAGGGTGATTGGAGCAGCTGCAGCAGAGGCCAAAGCTCGCAGGATCCTAGCTGGTCTTTCTTTCACTCCAGAGATGCAGAACAGACCCACCAAGAAGTTTTCCGGAGGCTGGAGGATGAGAGTGTCCCTTGCTCGGTGAGCACAAGCACCACACCAGTGCCAAAAGTACCAAAAGTGGTTGAAATCTGTGAGAGGGTGTGGCCATGTGTCTTAAAGGGGCTGTACATGATTTATTTTCAAATAATAATGTAATTTATTTTGTCCCAGTAATGATATATTGTAAAAGCCGCAATTAGGGTCCAAATTAGACCAGTGTATGCCGTCTGCTTCTAATTTCTAAAGCATTTTTAGTCTCTGCGAACCAGGAAGTGCACTGTTGACATAATAATTATCATAATAATAATACCTTAGACTGATGTGCTATACAGGCTTGTCGAAACCTCTCGGAGCGCTAAAGTGTAGTGATTATTCATTCACTCGGTGGTTAGCTACACACCACATTCATACTAGGCAAGGTGGATGATGTAGTAGTGCTCTAACCTCTGAGCCACTGCTAGTTGTTGTAAGTACGGTGTGACGGTAAAATTCAGCTCTGGCCTCAAAGTTGTGAAATGCGCTTATAAATTCATCACAGTGAATAATTCAGATGCTCAGACTGCGCGAAGAATACACTAGGGAAGCTTTTGACAGCACCTTTAACCTTGTTTTTCCTTTGTCCATTCAGAGCGCTGTTCATGGAGCCCACTCTGCTCATGTTGGACGAGCCCACCAACCACTTGGACTTGAATGCTGTCATCTGGCTCAACAAGTAAGAGTGTGCAATGGAGAAATGTTGGACCAATATGAAACAATTACCCCATATTGGTAGTTTTCAGATTATAGAATTGGATGATGACATGCTCCCAGATGCAGGTAGATTACTGCTGGTGCCATCTTGCCTCTACTAGCTGCCCCCATCTGTATTAAATAATATTGGCCTATGGAATGCAGTTAAACATTTGGGCACATCTTCTAAACGATATTTTATATGAAGCGGGCACCTGAAATGGTTTCAGTCACCTCCAGTGAGAATCGACAAATAACTAACTCTCTCGAAGTTGTATTTTGAGTGATTTGTGCATGTTTGAGCAATCTTTAATCGCTTATTTTCAAGACACCATATTGCTGATCAGTTCCCTTTTTTTTCACCACCTCTGGTACAAAATAAGGAGGATGTGTTGTTGTTCACACCATTAGTTTTAGGAGGGTTTATCACACATATAGTAAATCTTCAGTGGCTTAGAGTTCTGATTTCTCCCTCAGCTACCTTCAAGGCTGGAAGAAGACCCTGCTTATAGTGTCCCACGACCAGAGCTTCCTGGATGACGTGTGCACAGACATCATCCATTTGGACAACCAGAAACTCTACTATTACAGAGGGAACTACTGTACGTACCACCAACATACCACTGGTCTCTCTAAATGTAAAATTAAGATGATCTGTTATATGAATGTACTTAGACTGGCAAAACTATTCTGAAAATTTTGGTATAAAAAAAATTGTACTTTACTGTGATCTTTTGAAATCTGAACTAAATTTGTCAAGTATTTCACAAAATTCCTTTAAGTATGAGTAAAAAGCAAGTAAAATTATGAGTGGCGACTACCGCCCCTCTGGGTAAGTCGTACACTACACATAGTCTCTGGTGCTCTGTGTCATGTGCCTCATTTTGTCTCTCAGTGACATTCAAGAAGATGTACGTCCAGAAGCAGAAGGAGCTGCAGAAACAGTACGACAAACAGGAGAAGAAGCTGAAGGAGCTGAAGGCCGGGGGCAAGTCCACCAAACAGGCCGTAAGTACAACAGTCTGTCCCTGGGCTTACCATCAGAGTTTGGAGTGAATGGGTAATGCACTAAACTGCAGAGTAAGTTTGGTCAACTGAATATAAGACTTGCAGATTAGTATTATTAGAATAGGGAAAAAGAACATGGCTAACCCACAGCACCTAGGCCTTTCTGTGTGGAGTTTGCATGTTTCCTCTTGTGTTTGGGTGGGATCTGGGCACTGGTTTTCCCCCATCTACAAAAAACTTGCACACTTTGGTCAGATCCTGCTGCTAAGGTAGTCCTGACTAAGCCTAGCAACAAGTTAACAAAGATGGATCCTAGTAGCTTACTGCTCCTGATAAGTTGTTCCAGCGGCACGGTTTTAAGGATGGGATAAATGTGGAGAATTTGGTATATGTTACATTTCTTTACTTTGTTGGTCATGTTCCTGTTAGGTACTTTCTAGCAGCAGAGGAGTGAATGATAAAAAATAAATAGTTTTATGATAATGCATAAAATGGGATTTGCAATATGCACAGATGTTAACAAGTTGAACTGAATAGAAAGAAAATAGCCCATGCAGCTATATTGGCACCCAATTATTTTTTATTGCCTACACCGTAATGTTTTGGACATCAGATGAAGAGCTAATTAGCTGTGTGCACATTTTTCTTGTTATAGAATATATTATTATTGGATCACTACCATCTTTACATAGTATAAGTACCAGAGTCTAGTACTTCAAATGTTGCATTTTTCACCCCTCAGGAGAAGCAGACAAAGGAGGCATTGACCCGTAAGCAGCAGAAGGGTAAGAAGAAGGGTGGACAGGAGGAGGAGAGCCTGGAGGCACCAGACCTCCTCAAGAGACCCAAAGAGTACACCGTCAAATTCACATTCCCCAACCCACCACCCCTGTCCCCACCTATCCTGGGATTGCACAGTAAGACCTACAGCACTCTATCAGGAGATAAAACATCACTGCTGTCAGTGAAACTAAATAACTGTATGTTCCTCAGGTGTGGACTTTGGATATGAAGGCCAGAAGCCACTCTTCAAGAATGTCGACTTTGGTATTGATATGGACTCCAGAAGTGAGTATCCATGGGTTTCAGAATGATGAAAAATTAGGATCATTGCCATAATAATTAACAATTCAAGACAAAATATTCTGCCTTTTGGTGACATGGTGAAATGTTCTCAAAATGTCACCCAACCCAAAATGAGTCATGGGTTTCAGCTTTCTATTACTGTAACTCAACCATGCTCTTCTATCTTTCATTAATAAACTTTTTTTTTTTTAATTAACGGTTTAAAAACTTTTAAAGTTTAAAGACATTATTATTATTATTATCATTATTATTATTTCTACTATGTTCTAACATTGTTGCTTCATTAAAAACATGCTTGAAGATTCTATTCAATGCTGAGCTCACAAGCCTACGTCACCCATGCTCCCACACAGCAACAAAAATATATACAAAATCATGATACAAAATCCTACACTTACAACTTCACAAATGCGATACGATGTGCAGTATTTATTAGTGGGATGCACGCTGATTGTGTTGTGCTATCGTTCTGAAGGGGGAGGGAGCAAAGGGAGGATGAGCTCAGAGCGTCAAACAAAAGTGAAACTTATTAAACATGTTCATACGTTAATACGGCGAATATAGCATTTTCAAAACAATCAAAGGTAACATGGTAATAAGTGTTGGAAATTAATACCCCATAGAAAAATAATATCCTCTTTAAGGAATGAATCTGAAACTTAAATGTATAGTGAAATACATTTTCAGTGCTGTACATTAATCACATTGTAATTGTGATCACAGTTATAACTCAAAAATGGTGTACATGACGAAATTATATGAGCTGTCATAGAGCCCACTCTTCTAATCTAAAGCTGCTTTTAAAACAAGTATCAAAACACAACTTTAAATATGTAGTAATAGATGTCTCAAAACAGTTCTTTTAAATGTCCTCCTTGTTTTGTTCAGTTTGTATCGTTGGACCTAATGGAGTGGGGAAGAGTACACTGCTGCTACTGCTCACCGGCAGATTAAACCCGGTATGAAGCACTTTGGCTTTTATCAACATTACCTGTATATATAATGTGTAATGATAATTAAGTAAAATGCAATATAAATGCACCTTGGTTTTATTTTTTAGAGTAAAGGGGAGATGAGGAAGAATCATCGCTTGGTAAGTTAATGAATTCATCAGAATATTCTGATTCTGATGTTGTAGCTGTGTTTCTTTCATAGATGGTATAATATGGATTTTTTGAGACGATAATATATCCAATAGCTCCCCTGCTGCTGTGGCTGATAATGTGATATTTATTTGTTGTTGTTGTTTTTTTTGTTTTTTTTATCCATAGCAAGGACCACAAATTTGTCTTAACTCGAAGTAAATATCACAAATTAACCTTTCCCTTTTGTAAAATATAACAAAATGTACTTGTCTTGGATATAATATAATTAGTTGCACAAAAAATATGGCTGTATGTTTACACAATCATACAATTGCTTTTCTATTTCCATTTTTACTCATGAGTCTAAAAGACAAATCTGATACACTGCAAACAATTGAGAATTACACTTATATTTTACATTTTGTTCATAATAATAAAAATGTGCTAGAGATTCTTACTAAATGTCAGAAAAATGTGCCCAGCATGTCGTCATTGACATAGCTAAAATACAGGTTTGTGTGGCTTGTCTTGCAGAAAGTGGGCTTCTTTAACCAGCAGTACGCCGATCAGCTCAACATGGAGGAGACGGCCACAGAGTACCTGCAGAGGAACTTCAACCTGCCCTACCAGGACGCCCGCAAGTGCCTGGGCCGATTTGGGCTAGAGAGCCACGCACACACCATCCAGATCTGCAAGCTCTCCGGTATAGCGCTAGTCAAACACCTACATTACACATTAGTCAGACTTCTAGACAGAAAGTGTGTAAATTAGATTAAAAAAATCTTAGTTTCTTACTTTGAAATGGGTTAACTACACTACCAGTCAAACGTTTGGACACTTTGTTTTTCAATGTATATTTTTCTTTAATTTTACCAGTTTCTACATTTTATATACAGACAGAAGACATCAAATATATGGTGTAGGATATTTGGAATTAGGTAGCAAAAACAAAAAAAAGTTAAATCAACTGAATAATTTTTATATTTTAAATTGAGGTCTTCAAAGCTACCCTTTACTTTGTCAACAGGAAAGTAAAGGGTAAACATGGAATTTCAAGTTTAGCTGCAGCAATATTGTGTGCTTCTCAACCACGTATATCTATCTAGAAGTGATCTTCTGTCAAATCAAACCTTTGGAGGAGAAATGGATAGATAATTTAAACACGCAAATTCAACATGTTAATTATTATATAATTTTTACATTATAATTTTAGTGGACTTACATTAATGGACAGCTTAAAAAAACAACAACAGTGGTTTATGATGTGAAAATGTCCTCCAACAGGTGGGCAGAAGGCCAGAGTAGTGTTTGCAGAGCTTTCCTGTCGCCAGCCTGATGTCCTCATTTTGGTAACAGATTATTTTCCCCTTTTATATTCTGTCTGGAGATTCACGAGATTAGAGTTTAAGTGGTTACTAATGACTGCTTGTGTGTTTTTCTTTGTTCTAGGATGAACCTACCAACAACTTGGACATAGAGTCTATCGATGCCCTGTCTGAAGCCATTAATGAATATAAAGGAGGTATGTGTATCTTCTTATAGATATGCTTTTTATGCTATTGAATATTTGATTGCAATTTATAGTAAAAGTATTGGAATCTATTTACCACGTCAAGGACCATTAACATTTGAGATAAATATATTTATTAATATCATATTTTGCTTTTCAGAGCTTTTAACCACATTATAGTTTTCCCTTCTAATTTATTTACTAGCGCTCAGAACCTCTATAATTCAGTCTTCATGAGCAGAAGAAGCTGCACTATCACTGATTGAAGGTAGTAGCTAGGCAGTGACGATTCAGATCAGAGAGTCGTTTTAGCTAAAAAAAAACAACCTAAAACACCAAATATAACAAACAACTTGTCTATTATCCATGTTTTTGTATTTAAGAATAAGTCAGCAATCATTACAATGGTTACCATCCATCCATTTTCTCCCGCTTATCCGGGTCCGGGTCGTGGGGGGCTCTAAGCAGGGACTCCCAGACTTACCTCACCCCTGACATGTCCTCCAACTGCTCTGGTGGGACCCCAAGGCATTCCCAGGCCAGCCGAGAGACATAGTTCCTCCAGAGTGTCCTGGGTCTTCCCGGGAGTGTCCCTCCGATGGGACATGCCTGGAACACGCCTGGAACACCTCCCCAGGAAGGCGCCCATGAGGCATCTTGAACAGATCCCTAAGCCACCTCAGCTCCATGTCCCCAGATCTGGTTGTCGAGGCCCCTGCCTTCGACTGCCGCCCAGTTCTTTTTGCAACGGCCTCTCACGGATCCTCCCGCAGGTGGTGGGTCCACGGGAGGACGGCCCCATGTCCCCCCATGGGGATAGGCCCAGCCACCAGGTGCTTGCTGTCAATCCCCTAGGTAGGCTCCAAGGTGGGGCCCCAGCAGTGCCAATTTCGCTGATGTAGCTGGCCTTGTTTTATCCATCTTCCTGAAAGGCTTTTAACTGCTCTTAGTTTGACCTGTCCCCCAGGACCTTTTGGCCATGCGTGACCCTACCAGGGGCATGAAGCCCCTGACAAAATAGCTCCCAGGATCATTTGGGTGCTCCATCCCCTTTACCACATTAAGGTGGGGGTTCAGCGGGGGCAATTGTTTACCATTCTTACCAGTAAAGGCAAAATTTGATATGAGCATGTTTACCTTGTATCTGGAGACATAAATAGGTCATGTTTATGGAATTTCTAATTAAAATTTACAGACTGTTCATTCTTGCGGGCCTAATTTCATACGTTTATAATTTTCTCATAATTCCATCTCTCTGTTCCCTCCCAGCGGTGATCATAGTGAGCCATGACGCCCGACTCATCACGGAGACGCAGTGCCAGCTGTGGGTGGTCGAGGACTGCTCAGTGAACCAGATTGATGGGGACTTTGAGGATTATAAGAGGGAGGTGCTGGAGGCACTTGGGGAGACGGTGGTGAACAAGGCTAATCCGTGATCACATTGACGCAACAAAACCATGCTGCAATATTGACAATAACTTGTAACAGCAACGCAATATATGTACCAGAAGAGCAGGCTGTTCAACTGGAGCCAAAAACTAATAAAATCACATTGCTTTTTCATTCTGTCAGTACTTTTCTGGATCCAAGTATGGGCAGGCCATACTGAAAGAGTGGATATGTATTTTTATTATGCTGCTGATAATCAGAAAATGCTCAATAAGCAATTGAAATGAATTGGTTGAAGTATCATCTAATAAGTAAATGGACTAAAAATTAAAGGCGCTGTGTAACTTTTCTGGTGGAGGGGGGGGATTCTGCCACCTGCTTGCCTCCATGGAGATGTTATTACTTTGCCTGTAATAGTCTACACAGCACATCATCCCTAAATATCTAATTGCCAAAACAAGCAGGCAAGTCGTGTTCAACAAACTACAAACATATGCCTATTATGTACATTGCTACATGCAATGTTTTAATGTCATACATACTTTAACAAATTAAATATTAACCATTATTTGAACATAATGTAAATGGCCTATTACTCTAAACATCACCTGACTGAATGAAGCTACTCATTCCTGAAACTAGGATCACAATGACGAATTCATGCATTCTTATTGCTTTATTATTTATGTGTCCCCCTTAAGCAGGGGGACACATCTGGCACTGCAGGATTTGAGTCCCTGGCAGGGTAGTGTGTTACTGGTGGTAGCCTTTGTTACTTTGGTCCCAGCTCTCTGCAGGTCATTCAGTAGGTCTGGGATTTGTGGTTCTGGGATTTTTGCTCACCGTTCTTGTGATCACTTTGACCCCACGGGGGGAGATCTTGCATTGCCCCAGATCGAGGTAGATTATCAGTGGTCTCGTATGTCTTCTATTTTCTAATAATTGCTCCCACAATTGATTTCTTCACCCCAAGCTGCTCACCTCTTGCAGATTCAGTCTTCCCAGCCTGGTGCAAGTCTACAGTTTTGTTTCTGATGTCCTTTGACAGCTCTTTGGTCTTGGCCATAGTGGAGTTTGGAGTCTGACTGTTTGAACTCGTTATCAGTATAAAAGACACCTGTCCACAACCTCAAACAGGTGCCATTAATACAGGAGATGAGTGGAGGACAGAGGAGCCTCCTAAAGAAGAAGTTATAGGTCTGTGAGAGCCAGAAATCTTGCTTGTTTGTAGGTGGGCAAATACTTATTTTACCAAGGAATTTACCAATTAATTCATAAAAATTCCTATGTGATTTCCTGGATTCTTTCCTCCCATTCTGTCTCTCATAGTTGAAGTGGACCTATGATGAAAATTACAGGCCTCTCTCATCTTTTTAATTGTGAGAATTTGCACAATTGTTGGTCGAGTAAATACTTTTTTTGCCCCACTGTATCTTTCTACATCAATAATACACATCTTTAACAACCCTCAGACCAAGCAATGACTGAAACTAAATTTGTAATTTCACATCAGACAGTGGGTGAAGAAATACAGCTGTAAAAGGTTTGTTTCTTGATAAGTACTTAAGATCAGTTTGATTAGTAAAAGTTGCACATGCATGATTTTGAGTTTGCTCAGTATCTACATATGGTCATTGTGTCTGCATTGCGCAAGGACAGCTCCTTTCTATGACAGTTCACATAGAGACCAATTCTCCTCAGTTTACTTTGAACATTAAGAGCAGAGGTGTGACCCAAAGTGCAGATGTGATATTTACCATTAAACTTTTTCAACACACACTGAGATATCCCCAGCTCCCAGTCACTTCCTCCCAGTAATGCTTTCCACCCAGGAGGTCAATACTCCGAATGGCATTGGGTGGTACGTGATTGTCTTTTTCAGCCTGGCAAACATTCCTCTCAGGGCTCCACCACTTGGACTGTCTTCTTCCACATGAACTGTCTGATAGGGCCCCGGGGACATCTCGTCTTCTCCACCTGGAAGAACAACTCAACTATGGAGCTCAACAGTCCTGCCCACTTTGAAGTCCGCTCTGGATCCAAAAGAAAATTTGAAGCTCTTAAGACTGTTGATCAGTCCTCTTCACCCCTTCTCTCTGATTTTAGATTTATGTTTTAATACCGTAAATTTCGGACTACAGAGCGCACCTTGATATAAGCCGCACCAGCTAAATTTGAAGAGAAAATCAATTTTGTACATATATAAGCCGCACCTGAATAAAAGCCGCAGGTTTTCATATTGTAACATGAGATATTTACACAGAAAGACGGTGCACCGACACGCTTTTTTTTAAACTGTGCCTGAAAATTGGCACCAACACGACAACAACACGGGATGAACACATCTGCAGGTTTAGAAAATAAAGCTGCACCAACACGGAAAATCTGCTTTTATTTCCTCTGAAAACTTTTGTCGTCTTTTTACATTGACCAAGTTGGATTCATTGATGTCGAGCTTACGTGCAGTGGCTCTATTTCAGGGGTCGGCAACTCGCGGCTCCGGAGCCGCATGCGCCTCTTTCAGCCTCATACTGCGGCTCTGCGTGGCTTGGGAACTGACACACACACAGCTCACAGTCCTGCGTAAAGAGCCCTGATTTTCAGACGTTGTGCGCACAGGGGTCAGGAGCAACTTTGGCCCGTCCCTAATGACACACTAATAAGCTCGTCCGTAGATGTATCATGAAAATCCTGCTGGAAATCGCCACAGAAATCTATTTGATGTAGTAGCAAGTATATTATCTGCTCTTGTCTCCGCGGTGACGTATCACGTTTAACACATCAGACACGACGCATTAAAGTAGAGCCACAAGCGAGTGAAAATGAGCCAAAACAAAAGTCTTTGGAGATCTTTTTAACAAAGGGGAAAAGGACAACTGAGGAGCCAGAAGAAGAGACTACGACCTCCAAGAAAAAGAAAGATAAATTTAACAGACAATGCCTACTTAAAATCTGGGTTTGTCGCTACAGGTGACTCTCACGCACAGTCCGCTCTGCGTAACATACGGGAAAAGCAAATAAGGCAATGAAACCTTCAAAACTGCTTTGGCACATGGAGAATAAGCACCTGGGATTAAACGATACGCTACGAGTTTTTTTTGTTGTTGTTTTTTTAAAGAAACTGCGGAGTAGAGTAGACATAATCACATAATCAGCGCGATGCATGATGCAGCGGTTTGGTGAGTTGTATTTTTTTAATGCACTTAAGTTGTTTTTGCCATATTTATCTGCCACGTGTAGAAGGCTTGTCCGTGAAAGTAAAACCTACATTATTCCGTTACATTATTGTTATTATACAGTGTTATCTTCATTTTAGATGTCAAAAAGTATTTGCGGCTCCCAGTGTTTTATTTTATGTGGAAAGTGGGTCCAAATGGCTCTTTGCGTGCGTGTTAAAGGCCGACCCCTGCTCTGTTTCCTTTCTGTTTCTTTATCTTAAAAACTGCATCATATCCATTTCATGATGCGCAAAATGATCGTTCAAAATCAAAACTAGTGAATTCTTCAGAGCAGAATCTTTCCCCACGTCTGTCTCACTTTTACGTTTACAGCTAGAGAGCGCCCCCCAGGGGTCGTTATCCAGTAAAATTCCATATATAAGCCGCACTGCTGTAAAAGCCGCAGGGTTCAAAGCGTGGAAAAAAAGTAGCGGCTTATAATCCGAAATTTACGGTAAAAGGATTCTGTTCAAAGTTCACATTTTAAACACATCCAGAAGAATTAATAAAAAATCAAATATGAACTGACAAACTAATATTGCCATTTCACCATTTAAGAACATGTTTATACCATGGTTTGTGCAGATCTAAAGTACAGGTAAAGGTACAAGTAAAGTTACAAGGTGCAAGTTTTTTATCCAAAATAAGACAATGACGAAATATAGTTTTGCTCTTTTCAAGTCTTGTGTTAAAAATAACTAGGACTTTGAGTTGTATATTTAATAATAAAAAATATTATTATTAAATAATAATAAGGAGGATAACACTCCTCTGTCGTTAGCCGGAGGAGTGTTATCCGTGTTATACATCTACATGAAGCTATAGCTATCTATCCACTTCAATCAAGGCAGAAGTACTTGGTTTTGTCACAAGGATCATTAAGTAAGGTACAGTACTTTTGCTTTTATACTTTCAACAATTGCCTTTTTTTATTTTTTTTATTTCTGTGAATTACTCAAAGTCTAAATGTGTTAAAGCAGGCTCATATAAATACATGTAAATGCTAAATGTTTCTGCAGAGAGGAAATTAAATAAACTGATGACGTTGAATCTTTTTATTGTACATGTTCCACAATTCAATACATAAGAAGAGTCCACAATAAACAAAGTAAAACATACAACCAGAGCTATTTTAAATAGGCCTTGTACTTTCTCTTGACTTTGGTCACTTCAGTCTCATCAGGCGTTATCTGGCTGTACCATTTATACCAGCTCTCTCCAGCTGTTAAAGATGGAGGGGGTGGTGTGGTCCCCACTGCATCATGGGAGTTGGAGTAGTTGTCTTTTGTGAACTCCACATAAGGAATCTGAAAAGGAAGAAATCCTGCAACAAAAACAAGAATTTACATTTATCTACAATTACAGATGGTAAATTATTTTGTAAAATCCTCTGTCAATTCTATTATAAAGATAGATAACAGGTTGATTCATGACTTCCACATATTTTTTTTTATTTACAAAAAAACAAACAAAACCCAAACAAACATTGAACATTTTGCTAAACTTTTCTATTGGCAACTACTAAGTGCATTCTGCAATGCCAAGTACAAAACCACTTATTCCATACTGTAAATTGTTTATTTTTAATAGAGGTAAACATAAGTTATCTCTTCTGGATTGTCTTTTATATATTTTTCACTGAACTGCAATAAAAAGCGTAGGAGGAAGTGAGCGTGAATTCTTATGCAGACTACTAGAATAAAATAATATACAACCCCTTTTCAAATATGGTGGACAATCCAATGCAGACTGTAGTGAGGACTGGTGGTGTGGCTTACCATGGTCCCGAGATGCATCGATGGCTTCTGTCATTTTCTTATGTTGCTTCATACACACACCTTTAGGCATATGCATTAGTGGATTAATACTGATTTCATTGTCAGACTTGTTCTGGGCTTAGTGATATTTTAAAGTGCATCTTACCAGTTTTGGTGGGGTCATAGACCATGCCAGTATAGGGGCTGATGAACTGCTCCAGCAACTTTACATTCTGAGACACAGTTTTCTATAGTTAGCTTCTAAATACATTCCAAATGTAAAACTAAATACATCCTTTTTCTGCATCATTATTTACCTCGCTACATTTCAGGTCACTAGGTTTACATGTACATATATGCTCGGAAAACAACTAGGAGAGGTATTAAACTACGCCAGACATTAAAACAGCCAGGGAAATTAGACACGTGTTTGGACATGTGCTCACAAATTTTGGATTAGCAGCAATGACAAACTACTGTCCCTCCACAGCAGACTAGCTTGCATAGTTTCATTGTTTTGGTTGATGTTCAACATAAATTAAATGCTGCTTATTGTTTTATTGATAATGCTACACTCTGGAACATCTGTTAGCACCCTGTTCACACCTATTTGATTCTTTGATCTGCCACAGAGTGAGGTTAGAGTAGTCTGGCTGGTTCTCTGGTGAAATGAGAAAAATTATTCAGTTACCTGTGCATGTAATTGTAGTGACTGTGGGAAGTCACATAAAGGCTTTATTATGCACATACAGGCATTCTTACAATTTTGTATTCTAGGTTTCTACTGACATTTTTGTGGCACAGGTGTTGTTTGCAAATAAACTCTAGTGGGGTGTCCAGCATTGCTCATCAAAATGAATGTAAAAACCTACATCACCCACCTGGGGATGAATTATAATATTTGCATCACGGCAAATTGGACAGGGGTTTCCACAGATCTTGTCACCCCTCTACAAAAAACAAACATGTAAAACAAATACATAGCAGCTCATGCATGGAGTTTGAGCAATAATACTATGTGGAGTTTACAATGCAAGTCTTGCGTGTTTTCTGTGGGGGGATTCCTCCTTTGTGGTTTCTCCTGTAGCCTGTCCACACTGGGCTGCTTCCATATTTCTCTATGTATTCTGTAGATTGTATAAAGCAACACTGTGAGATGGCTAGATGGCACTATTTGGTAAAGTATATTCTGCAAACAAGTACCTTCACTCTCTAGATATTCCCAGGGTTTTTCTTTGTAGCGGGACAGTGCCTCAGCAGCATGAGCAGCACCCTCATCTTGTAGTGATACAGCCTGGCAGAGAGAGTGGCTTGGGAGAACCACTAGTGAAAGACTTGCTCTGGGACACAAACTCCGGAGACATGGCTATCAAAGAAATAACAGACTAGTGATCGCAAACATATAAATGTCTACGACTGTGTCAGCATAAAGTGCAGTCCAATTATAGAGAGGACCTTTGTTTATTAAAAGTGGAAGCGGTACACACACTAAGTTGGAACCAACTTTTACACTACAACACAAGCCCAAGGTATATATATTCATAACAGGATAAATATAGGGTCCACTAAAAGTCGACATGTTGTAGGGAATGATAAAACCGTAGGAAAATGAGACCAGTATGTGCAAGTGATAAACGTTAATCTATTTGGCGCAAAACACTTAGCAGTTCCAATACATTTTCCAATTGTGAATTGTGTTTTGAAATGTCTTTAACCGTTAGTGGGATTTAAAAATGCCTCGGGATAAAGGTGGTAAGTAACAACAATATTTAATACAATTAGCATTAGCACAGTTTACATTATCAAGAATAGTCACACGACATGTCTTGGTTATAACCTTAATGAAGCGCATAATTAACCAAGATGACACTGTTATAATACCTGATAAATCCGTAGTGGAGGCAAAACTGAAGGCTTTAATCGCCATAAAACCCTCGCAACGCCTTGCAAGGAGGCAGCCATGTTTTTGCGGGGTCATAGGGAAACGGTGAGAGGTTAGGAATGTGCGATAATTTTAATGTTGTTTTTTGTTAATTAATTTTCATTGTTTTATTGCAACCCTTGATGTTTTAAATGTTTTTATGTTTCTGTTTAAAATTACCTTTATTGTTTAATTTCATAGTGACGTCAGTGTTTGTACTTCAGTCATGTGAGCAGAACGGGTGAGAGACGAAAGTTGCAGTCGCCATCTTGCCTAAAATTAAACTAACATTTTTTATCAAAGTACCTTGTTAAAATCTGTTTAGTTGAACAGATTCTGTTATTATATGTCACCAGGTTTTGCTTAACGTCGAGTAACTGTACTTTTCGGTTAGCAGTGAGGCATAAATCCTAAATAACATGAGGGGACGCCATTATGTCCTTGGAATAAAACAGAGGTCATTTGGCTGCCATTTTGTTTTGGTAAAAAAAGGAGAAAAACGTCACTCGTGACGCAAAAAGCGTCATGGACTATAAAAGCCAAGTCCCTCCCTCCCTGCCTCATTCCTGGATTTGGTCAAAGGTAAGTGAAGTCAGACAAACAGCGAGGCTTGTTTTCGCCTTTTTTGTTCGAATATCATATAAAATCACATTGAAATTGAACTCATATTTATCATAGTCATTGTATATAACGAAAACGAGATAATGTAGACGTATTGTAGGTAATATTTTACGCTGAATGTGTTGTCTACTTTGTGTCTTGCAGATATGAATTTGCTTTAACGAAGACTGATCGTCGAGGACTTTGAACATCTCTGCTCATATCAAATTTTTTTCTTCAAGTAATGGACATTTGATTTCTATTTTTGCCTCAAGTTGTTCCCGAAGGAAAGGGTAGCATTTAGCTATCACAGCCCCACCCACGTCTTCAGTTTCTATTAAAACAATGAAGGCTGACGATATAAAATTGTCTGAATAGCCTCTATAAGTGCCTGAAAAGCACATAAAACTCCCGAGACGCTGAGGATCTATAGTATCAGTAGTAAGTTGATTTTGAAGTTAAATTGAGAATGAATTGTTAATTGTAGAAAAGCGTTTATTTGGCTAATAATTTGATTATCGATAGTGTCGATAGCATGAGCTCACACAGGAAAGCAGACGGACGCGTTGGCTCCGTTTCTTTGTGTGTGAGACTGAATGGACCTATTGTTAATGCAAAGTAAAGATAGCCAATAGTAAATAAGCAATCTGTTCATAAAGATTGCCATAGGCGTAGTAAACAAATGATGACTCGTGAAATCGGATTTTTGCCTTTCAGAACCGCTTTGTAGGGGCTGCTCCACGGAACGATCTCCTTTCGCAATCTATACATAAAGATTGCGCTAGATGGTGGATTACTTGGGGCATGGTGTGCGAAAGTCTGGTAATAGTACAGGGACTTCCCGGCAGAAGCAGCGCAATACTCGGCAATCTGTGGATAAAGATTGCAGGACGCTGGGTGGTCTTTCGAAGCACAAACAGTTGGGATTTCCAAATATGGAAGGCTAGTTTTGGTTGCCTCTTCCCGGACAGCTCTTCGCGCTAGCGGCGCTTCGCTCGGATTGTAAATAGACTCGAGACGCGCGTAGATTGTGTTGGCCGACAGACTTGCGTTGCTACATATCCGGTGTTCGTCGCTTTGTTTTCCCACCTCTTATGTCCGGTGTTGCTCTGAGAGCCATTGTTGTAATGAGTGTTGTGTGTGGTGTCGTGGAAGTGGTTAACAGGCAGGGCTCTGTAGCGCCTCCCCTCCCCGTCAGCTGCGGGAGTAGGACTGTGCCGCTGTGACACATGTCAGCCCTGCGCTCCTTTTATAGGCTGCCCTTATATAACCGAGGGCGGATTACTCTCTGTCGGCCCTGTACAATAGAACAGTGGAAATCCTAGTCCAGGCTATTTGAATTTGGCCGCAACTTATGTTCCACGTTGAGTGGACGTATTTACAAGGTTTTGATGACTAAATATCTGTGAATGCTCCATTCCTCATGAATCAATTGTGTGTAACACTACTGTATGTATGTGGTCATTATAATGTTCTTCCCCCAGTGAACCAGGACAGGTGCAGTGTGAACACTAGCTGTACAGTGTAACAGCTGTCACATGACAGGAGTGGGTTATGTGCAGTGTTGTGGAGGTCTGAGACTATATAAAACTTCTACTACAGTCAATCGGGTAAGACCAGACTGATTCCTCACATCATAACGTTCATTATTAATTTATAGAGATAATGTCATAGACAATAACACTACATCGCAAATGAATCATAGATGCATGCATGCATTATGTGGCTCACGGAATAGTCAAGGATTTCCCATATGTAAGAATTAAACAATCCCAAAAATTTAAAATGCCCCGCCGCCCCCTCCCTTGACAGCTTTTAAGTTACTATATTTGTCACCCATGGGATATACTTAGCTTGGATATGCAAAATGAAGTAATATAATATGATTTTTGGTCTAGTTTCATTTGCTAAATAGTGTGACGTATTTTTATGGTCTATAAATGAAGTATAATGATCTATTAATTAATCATTAAAACTAATTTAGTGAACATTTTCAGAAATTTTATATTTATTTTTTTTTTTACATTTCATTTCGTTTTGAATAGGGTACTAAACCAAAACTTTAAACAACCTGTATCAAATATATTTAAATTGAGGCAGTCATGTTCAGTGTAATACATGATATCAGATTCGTCTGAATGAGGCTGTCATGTACTGTGTAATATGAGCACAAGGGTAGGTTTCACTCAGAGCAGTTCGGGGAACCGATCATGTTGACATTATCACAAGTAGGACATGAGCGCACCTATAGAGGGCAGCAGATGGACTTGTACAGTACAGACTCTGTACAGCTGATTGTGATGTCATGAGTACAGCTGAGTCCATTAAGCAACAGTTTCAAAAACAAGTATTAAGAGCACAGTATTAATAGTTCATGTACATATTATTCATCATATTGCTTTCCTCATCACTTACACAGTATCATTTGGGTTCATAGTACGTTTTTATATTAAATACTGTCTTTGGTAAATACCTCATTTTCTTGTTTTGAAATGATTCAGTTGTGTGATTGTGATAGATGCCATTAAAACACTTCAATCATAATATGTATTAAAGTAATTCTCTTGACCGTTATTCATAATATCTTTCCACTAAATACCATCAAATAAAAATCATGAAGAGACTTCCTCATAGCCTCTCTTGATAGTTGTCATAAAATAAACAACATTTCCACTCCAAGTACCTCAAACTCCCTTTATATGAACTTTGGTTGGACCCATATCACGTATGGCTCTGCTGTAGACCTGCCCTTCCTGGAGCTTCACTCATCTTCCTGGACACACCGGTATACCCTCCCCTCTTGGTGCACATATTTACAAGTACTTCTATATCTATATATGTACAGTGAACTACTTTTTGGCTCTGCATTTCTATTACGAGTATTCCTTTAGCTGTTGGAGAAATGCTCAGACCAGGTTGGGGTTGTCTTGAAATGAGATGAGTTGTTCAAAGTGACTATCCTGGACTTGGCTTTGTATTCGGTTTGGTTATAGAAGCATACATCGCGTTCCGTGGAGCTTCCCCTTTTCTGACTGGCAAAAAATTCCAATATTAAGTTGTCTTGCGAGAGTCCAGATATTAAACTGTTGTATCAAGAACAGATTTTTTACACATTTTGTTGAATCATTTGTGCTTCCTGTTTATTTCAGAAATGGCAGGGGGACCAGTTGACCCGAGGGAAATTTTGAAAGGAGTGGAGAATCTTCTAGGGAAAGATGGAGAGCTCCGTAGTTTGGAGGGTGTACCCAAAGTATTCAGGTTGGTATAAAAGTATATTTGTGTGGATAATTTCAAATTTCAATCCTAAACAATTTTTTTTTTTCAGTTTAATGAAAGCTTCCACCAAGATGGTCAGTAGATGCATGTACCTGAATATTCTGCTGCAGACCAAATCCCATGACGTTCTCAATAGGTATGACACGCCTCCTTTACATTTTAGATTTGGCACTGTTGTCCTGCAATATAAACCACTCCTAGCCTTACCATAAATAAGTCTTACAAACTTAGTAATTCAAGTCTCCAATGAACTCCCTTAGCCAACAAGATTATGCCAATAGTTAACTAGTTCTATCTGGAAAATATGGAAAAATTATCTTGCCACAGTGTACATACTTACTAAAATATAAATTGTCACATCACTGTACCATTTTTGTAACAATTGTCAGTATAGGTTAGGCCTGAACAATTTGAAAGATTTGCAATTTATGTTTTAGTAATAGGAGTTAAAAGTTCAAAGTTACATATTTCAGTGATTCGCAATTAAAATATGAGTAACAAATTAATATAAGAATCATCTTTCAGAACATGTTTGTACAGATCTAAACTACAGGGTTAGCAGTTTTTATGCAGAATAAGAAGATATACTGTTTCCCGAGAAAATTAAGGCATGTTAAATACTGCAGTCTTTGTGTTTTGACAATTTCACTAGTTTTTGTTCTTGTTTCAGAAGCAAATCAAACTTAAATTTTTCTACTCAAATTAAATATCAACTCCAAAATCTGATATTGTAACATTGCAAATATAAGTGAGAGTCCTATGTCTAATAAAAGCATCACAGTATGCCTCTGTTAAACCTATGCTGTGCTCCCTGCAGGTTTATCCGAGTGGGTGGTTACAGGTTACTCAACTCATGGCTGACGTACTCCAAGACCACCAACAACACACCACTGCTGCACCTCATCCTGCTCACACTACAAAAGCTGCCCCTCAAAATCGACCACCTCAAACAGGTACGCACAATACTACATTCATGGTTTGGCACATATTTGTGTCAAATATAGCAACAATAATTGTATGAATTATCTTACAGAACAACACAGCCAAGCTGGTAAAGCAGCTCAGCAAAAGTGCAGACACTGAGGGTAAGGCTATTCAAATTCTCAATGGAGGTCAACTGTGCACGTGTGGTTCTAGATGGAACCTTTAAAGTATATGTGTGTGTATATATATATATATATAAGTATAAAAAGTAGTAGTATATTTAAATAGATTTATTAGAAGTTATTTTTAAATCATGTAAAGATATTGTTGTTTTTGTATAATTCTGTTATGGTCCTTAGCTCCCCCATTAAAAATAAATTTGTTTTTGTAAAATTCTGTTACGGTCCCCCCATTGCTTAGGAGCCTTTATTCTGGCTTTTAAGATTTATTTTAAGCTGAGGGGGAAATTAATATGGAATTAACTTCTTGAACCAGATATCGACAGGCACAGTTTTACTCTGTATCAGTTTCTTGTATTGTTTTCCAATAACTAGTCATGCTAATTGTCCTGCTTTGATTTCACAGAGCTCAGGAAGTTAGCATCCGTGCTGGTAGATGGTTGGATGGCTACTATCCGCTCCCAGAAGGTCTCAGCCACTGAAACTACAGTCGGTAAGTACAACACTGTGATGTTATATTGTAAAGGATCTACAAATTTCTAATGTATGTATTTCTTCATGTAGATAAGAAAAAGAAGAAAGAAGAGCCTAAAGCCCCAGTTGTGAAAGAGAAGAGCACAGATGAGGAGAAAAAGAAGGACAAGAGCAAAGCCCATGCCCCCAGCCATGCCAAGATCCGTTCCATAGGTGAGACAAGAGCACAAACTTTGAGAAGCACAATTCAGAAGTTCATAGGAATTTGTGGACTTGGCTCAGACTAGTACTAGTATATTTTTCATCATTTTATTTATGCCATATTGTATCAGTCACCAAAATGAACTTTCTAACTGTTCCGCTTTCAGGTTTTGACATGGATGCCCCTAACCCTGCTCCTGCCAAGAAGCCCCCTGCAGCGCCTCAGCTGGGAGACAAGTACAACATTAAGCCTCCAGTGCTCAAGAGACCCAGGTACAGCGCATTTCTGTCAAAACTGCACCCTCTAGTGGTGAATGACTAATCTGGTGCTCTACTGCCCTTTTTCTGGTTCATTAGACTCATTGTTGATCTTTCTTTTTTTCCTCTGTAGTGGACCATTTGACGCGCCACCTCTCGAGAAGAAGTACAAGCCCCTGAACATGCCGTCCAATGCCACCAAAGAGATCAAAGTCAAGATCATTCCAGCCCAACGTGAGTTCAGTTTCACACTTTATTTACTGATTTCACTGTTTTCAGACTGAATTTAAACTCTGTGCTAACTGCTGCTCTTTTTGACCCACAGCGATGGAGGCGACGGGCTTTCTGGATGCTCTCAACTCTGCCCCAGTGCCTGGCATCAAGATCAAGAAGAAGAAGGCCACACCCACCTTGCCTGCATCCAAGGTTGTGTCTCCCACTACTAACAAGGTACATACAATGTCAAAAGTGTCAAAATATCAAACCAACTAAAAATCACTTAATCACTTAAATCACGCAAATTGAGCAGTGAAATACTAGAAAAGCTCAAACAAAAGTCTCAATGCAGCTCAACAGGTAGTCATCAGGTTCTGTGTCAGGGCAGTTTGAGGTGAGTAATAGCCCTCAGGACAAAAGTGTTCCTCTTCTGCCTCCTGCATCATCAAAGCAGCCTCCACGTTCTAATATACAAATAGTAATTAGGTCGAAAAATTATGTCAGTCTAAAGTAGATTATTATTGGTCACAAATGGCATTAGTAATTACAATATGTAGTTTCTATGTGGTCTTATTCTGTGTAAAATATACTAACCTTGTAGTTTAGACTAAAATAATTTTCTGAAATGCATGGAATTCTTGTATTATATATAGCATTACATTTTCAGTCCTCTCTTAATAGTTTGTCTGCTCTGCGCATAAAAATCTGCACTGTGATTTAAATTACACATACCTAACAAATCTTGTGTCATGTCTTCTGTTTTGTGCAGGCCAGCCCGTTTGACAGCAGATCATCCTCTTCAGCCAAACCCACCTCTCCTGAAAATGGCTCTGGAAACACGGACGAAAACCAGGAGCCCGACCGCCCCGGGACCCCTGTGCCCATGGAGGACGGCGACGCTGCAGAGAACGGTAAAACCCTCACCAATCTCATTTACACACGGACCTATAGTAAAAGTACTAGCCAAACAAATAGCATTTGAAGTAGACTTTGGTATGTGCAGCAAGTTTGGGTTGTCAAAAGTATAAAAAATCAGATACTAATTGATACTGAAACTAGTATCAAAACTTAATCATTTGAGCAGGTATCGATACTAAAAAAAGTCACATTCACAGGACAGAGATGAACCTTTCCTGAATAATTTTAGAATGAACTTGAGCTGTATCAGAACAAATATAAGACCACATAGACTAGTATACAGCCATGGACCACTATGGAACCCACCTGGACGACTGAGGGATTATAGATATAAGACCACATAGTAGCATAAAATAAAATTCTACAGTCTGATGTTGAAAATCACATTATGTTGTCTAAATCAAGAGTGGTTTCTGTATTGAGTATTGAGTCTATTTCTTAGTATTGAAATTTAATTTAAATGTTAGTGTTGTATAACACTAGAGGATATTGACACTATATTAGTATTTCCATATTGATCAGGGTTACACAAATGTACTGAAAAACAAGAAAAAAGTTAATATTTCAAATTAATATATGATTACATGACTTATGTTACATTTTTTCAGGCGACAAACCCAACGCGCTGTCCGAACCACGCGGCGACGAGGAAACGCTCACCAAAAAGGGCAAGAAGAAGAAGACTGTTCACTGGGCCGAGGAGGAGCAGCTCAAGCACTACTTCTACTTTGACCTTGATGAGACAGAGCGCGGTAAGATGCAACTTCATGGAGTTATTTTACTATGACAATATCACGGGTGATACAACAAAAAGCAGAAATATTTATAGTTTGAGGTGTTTTATTATTAGTTTTTAATTCATTGTAGAAAGATTTTAAAAGAGCATTGTTCAAAACCCTGGGCTAGGTTAAATTTGCTTTTCCCATGGATGCCATACTGTGGAACATTCCAGGCAAAGCAACATCAACATCTCAAGTGGTGTATCCACAACCAAAAAAGTTACATAGTGCCCCTTTAAAATGTGCCAAAAAGCTAGAAAATAAGGCTGAAATTTTATTGGAGCTGAAGTAGAAATATGACTTCATTCATTAAAGGGCCTATATTATGCTATTTTCAGATCTCTTATAATCAGAAATATACCTAGACTTTTCATTCACACATGTTTAACACATGGTAATATATTATATCAAAACTGTCTTAAAACTTAAATAAAAATAACACAGCGTCTTTCGTTTTTTCTTCAGTCAATGTAAACAAGATCAAGGACTTTGGTGAGGCTGCAAAGAGGGAGCTGATGATGGACCGGCAGACGTTCGAGATGGCGCGACGTCTCTCCCACGACACCATGGAGGAGCGGGTGCCCTGGACCCCTCCACGGCCCCTCACGCTTCCCGGGAGCCTGGTTGTGCCCGGGGCCAACAGCACTGAGAAGCTCACCCAAAGAGACCGTGAGATGGGCATCCTGCAGGAGATCTTCCTCAGCAAAGAGAGGTGAGCGGTCGGAGAAGGCACTGGTCCTTCAACAAGACATTTTGAAATTGACCAAATAGATTTGATAAAAACAGCACAAATCTGTCTAAACCTGGACTAATGGATGACAGGCTGACATGAGGGTGGAACCACTAGACGGCTCTGTGAATCCCAGATTAATGATGAGATGATCACCCAGTGCTTCAAGCACTTCTAATTAAGATTAGCAACCTAGAGATTCTTTGAGCACCATGCAAAGGCTAATATGGAAGACCACTATCTTAAATTAAATAAACATGGTATATTTGTATATTGACAAAACTTTGTGTTCTTTTACAGTGTTCCTGACTGTCCACATGAGCCTGACCCTGAGCCGTACGAGCCCATGCCTCCTCGTCTCATTCCACTGGATGAGGTGAGTCTATCTCCCACACAGAAAGACATTCTACCCTGTTACAGGTGTTTTGACCTGTTTTTTGCTTACTAACACTATAATCATGGGGGCAGTTTACATCGAGTGTTGTCTGTGAGTAAAGTTTGGCAATAAAAAATACAATTTTAAATTCTGAGGTGGTACATTATTTATTTTTTTAAACTCAGTCGGATAAAATCTTGCCCTCCATTATTACACTCTTGAAAGTAAATCTCACACATATACTAAAATATCCGCTGTCCCACCTAGGATTCGTCCATGATGGATGACAGCTACACCGAGCCCATGGACACCACCCCTCAGCAGGGCTCCGGGATGGGGGGAGGAGAGAACAAGCTGCCGCCAGTCCTGGCCAACCTCATTGGGAACCTCAGCACTAACTCACGCAGTCCCCAGCAGGCCTCCAACCCGGTCAACAACCAGGCTGCACCCTCTGTCAATGTACAGGAGTTGCTATCATCCATTATGGTAAATACTAGCACATGTACTATTGTTTTTTGAGATTATGCTACTATACTACTTTTTCCTTTATTGTGAATTAAAAGATGGGACAGCTACCAGAAAAGTTACATAGTGTAACTTTTAGACATAATTACTTACTAAAAACAGTTAGTTTTCTAATCTGAATATTGAATTCTTACACTATATTACGTAAAATTTATTTTTTCTTCTATAATTTGGTTTAATGAAGCATCCAAAAGTTGACAAAAACAAACAATTGGTTGTTCAGATATCTAATTTTCACACACTTGCTGTGTTGTTCCAGGGAGCCCAGGGAAACCAGTCGACGGAGGACCTGATCAAACAGCCTGACTTCAATGAGAAGATTAAGCAGCTGCTGGGCTCATTGCAGCAGAACCAGAACCAGGGCGGACCTCCAGGTACCACCCTCTCATCCATGTACATCACACATAATAGTAGTTTGGAATGCCATACAAATCAGTTTTCTATCAATATAAAAGAGTAGAGTGGCACCCCAGAATTTAATACAAAAACAAGATGGGCATAACATTGAAATAATGAGATTTTTTGCTTCTTTTTTCTTTTTTACTGTAGCATTATCACAATATAACATGAGATATGTATTACTTCTCTACATCATTATCTGAGTACCATACCAAAAAGATATATATATTACCAAAGTAAATATTTGACAGTTACACTAACAAAAATATTATAATAATACGTCTGATTGAAGTGCTGCATGATAGTCTACTAGTCCCTATGTAAATTCCCAGTTCTAACAATTGACTTAATGTCTCTCCCCACTCTATATTCCCTATTCACTCTTAAAACTGTCCTATAGAACCTGTGAAACAAAGTAAGATGAATAATACAAAAGTTTGTTTTTAAGCATCATGGAGCCCATACCTTCAAACCCCAGCTCTCTCTTAACCTGCCCTTCTCTCCCTCCTTCTGTCCACAGTGAACCCGGGTCTGCTGGGCCACAGTCCGGGCATGAACAACATGAACAACATGAATAACATGAACATGCACATGCAGATGCCCATGAACGGAGGGTACCCCCCCAACAATGCCCCTGGAGGCCCCCGCTTCAACCACCCTCCACCCCCACATGGCCCACCCTTCAACGCTGGAGGACCCCGTATGATGGGCCCACCGCCGGGACAGGGCCGTGGCGGCGACAATGGGAACTACTGGGGAGGAGACGACTCTATGAGGGGGGGCCCGCACAGGGGGGGGCACTTCCACAGAGGAGGTCGGGGACGGGGGGAAGGACCAGGCTTCAGGGGCCGAGGGAGAGGAGGACCCCGGGGAGGACACAACAGCATGAACGGTACGGAGACACAAGGATAGTGGTATAGTTGTAAACTGTCTATTGTAACACCAGTAACTGCCGTGCGGTATGCAGTTTTAGCGCCCCTCTCGGAGATGTTCTGCACGTTGACTGTTAAAACCTGCATAACACACGACTCCTGTTTAATACTTACTTTGAAAACCAATATCACATCTTTGGCACCACTAACTGCACCACACCATAGAACATAAACTATAAAAATACTCTACTTCAATGGTGTAGTTTGCCCTCTAATCAGAGAATAGTGGGTTGAAGTTTCACACTGACACTTCACCCACATTACCCAGACCAGCCAGTGTTTTGTGCTTAAATATCTCCCAAAAATCACCATCCATTCAGTTGGAGAGTGATTAGACCAAAGTGTAAGACATGTATGCCATGCAATTTGGAGACTACTAAACCAGTTGGCCTTTACACGACTAGGAGGATTTGATAGCCCCATGTTGCACCTTTTTAATAATGTATTTTTCTATACAGATCTAATCAAAATTCTTGAATAACTGAATTGTATATTTGACTCATAAATGACCAAATTTTTCTTGTTTCATCCCTCCTGCAGACATGTCAAAGAGACCAGTGTGCCGCCACTTTATGATGAAGGGAAACTGCCGCTACGAGGGCACCTGTGCCTTCTACCACCCGGGCGTCAATGGTCCTCCATTACCCCCCAACTACAACAGCAACAACCCCCAGCACGGACACTAGCACCCCCGCACCTCTCTCCCCCTCCTCACTCCTACAGACAATCAGCCAACCACTATTTTATCTGGACACTTTTACACAAGACTGAAGAACCACTATGTCACAGCATCCATTTCAAAAACTTGACTAAAGTCTTGTTATCAAGCTGTTGTATTGTGGCTTTAAAATTTCAAACCTCATCGGAAAGTGTTGCTACCTGTTGCTGCCTTTTGTATTCTCCATAGCAAGCACTTTAAATGCGAACAAAATTGGGCTGCACCGTCACAAGACATGTCCTGCCAATGGATTAGTCTACTAAAAAGGGAGCATGGCAAAAGCTCTCAAAACTTTTACTTATCTCTATGTATCTGACTCCAGCTGCACAGGAGTTCATGCAAAAACAAGTATTTATACTAAAAAAGTACCCAGACACAATGGATTTATGTAAAAACAGATTCAACTCTTGAATCTTGAGTTTAATCTGCCTTTCTACATATAAATACCAGCTAACGAACTCGCTTACTAACTTCTGCTTTATGCTGTTGTCCCATATAAATCTCTATAATCTAACTAAAATAATTAGTCTTCTAATGCAAATTTTCATCAACAGAGACTTTATCAATTAATCTACTAAATGACTATAGGCATACAGCCCTTCAAGTAACTGTTTTGGTTTGAATGCTAGTATAAGCATTAGCCTTAAGTGCATACAATGTTATACTGTACTTGGTAAAACTGGATTTAAGTTTTTATCACTGGAATAGTTTTGCCGGTGCTTTTCATTTCTGGTGCAGCCCCGGAACTTAAAAAAACGTGATGGTATTAATACATGGACCGCTGTCTGGATCTCCCCTGCCCTCGCTGCTTGTATGGAATGTTTGAAAATATGTCCATGCCTTTTTTTTTTTTTTATAATCCCAAAGTTGTGCATTTTTGAGATAATATGAGCTTCGGTCTTGTGCAGTGTTATTGCATCGCGCGTGGGGTCATCGGCTGTAAAAACAATATCTGGTGTTTTCCGTGAAAACATGTCACTTTTGCGTCTCTTCTGGGACTGACCAAATGTAATGTAAAGTTTTGTTTTTTTAGTTTATGTTCATATGTTCGGGAACATTGGGCCTTTTTAAGATGGCTGCCGTTTTTGTCAGTATGAAATGTTATTATTAATACACATTCATACGTATTTCTATTTTCAGTTGACTCTTTTGTACGTTATGTATCAAATAAATGTCAGAACTTAAAGGAACCTGTATGTAAGATTTTGTTTTTTAATTAAACATGACCTAACTGTTCTCTGATACCTGTTCTGAGACCTCTTCAAATCAGATACAGTTTTTACTGATAACTATTATAATGCTGATTTAGTCCTAATTACAAAAACACAATGCCCAAGTTATAATTTGGTGTTTTAGTTCACAAGACAATTATTTAATCAGAAAGCAGAGCCTCGCATGAGTCTCTCCTTCTCAGCCTTAACAGTTTCAAAGCTGAAATCCAGTTAGTTTAAACATAAAAGGATGCTCTTTAAACTGATATTGCACCACTTAAACTCCAGCATCTGCAGCCATTCAATCAGTGCTAGTGCAGCCTCTGCAGCTCAGTGACTGAGTTTGAAAGATTTGTAAGTAACTATAGTTCTGTGAATCCCAGATGACCACCCTCCTGAAAGCACTGACTGTTCACTGCACATGTGCAAAGGGAACACTCAGTGCTTGCAGCACCGCCTTCTGGTTGGTAGGAGGAATGAAATAGACCTGGAGGTTCTGAGGTTTCACATGTAGCATGGCCTGTCCTTATATTGAGGAAAAACTTGTAACTGCCCTCTATCTACAGGTTCATTTGTGATTGTAGTACGTTTTTTAAAACAAAATACATGTTTTTTAAAATGGAAACACTGCAGGTCTTTACAATGGCCATATACAAAATTTCTATTCATTTCAATATGATTCTGTTCATTAAACAAATTAAAAGCCAATATCTAAATCAAAAAGTACATGTGAGAAGATATTCTGTTTTATATATAAAATACACATTTCAAATGTTTAAATTGTCATTTTGTCAATTTTCTTAATAATTGTTGTACATTGTGTTATATTATAAATTAAAAGTGTCTGAAGTGTATATTTTTTAGCATGTATTGTTCATTTGTGAATAATTACTTCTACTCAGAGATGTAGGTATGGAATAGGCCTATATAAACCCAGGATATATTCACTTGAAATTTACAGTTCTAAAATATAGTTGAAGCTAATCAAAGTGCTACTTACAGAGCCAATATGTAACTGTTGTGAGAGGAGTCTCCTCTCCCCAGACAAGCACATTAACCAACAGAAAACAAGGAAATGGCTGTCCCAGTTTTTCAACACTCTCTAATTTTGATTTAATTTGGTGGGATTGTACCTGTTGTAGTTATAAATTGTAGTGTTGTACCAATCAAAAAGCAATTTGCAAAGAAAAGGAAGGAAGTAGAGAGGAACACATTGATAACATCCCACTAGGGAGAAATCTATCCAATAGCACAATTACAGCATGAACAAAAAAAAAAAAAAAAACACATGTTGTCTGATACTTTACACATTATTTCAACAAAATAAATTATGTTTTCTTATATTTTTATTGGTCAAATAATAATTTCTGTGTGTATTAGAAGAGTGTACAATGCGCAGGTTGCTAGGTAACAGGTATTGGAATTCCCCAGTGTGATGTCATGGTTTCCAACCAGGAAGTACATTTTGAAGCCTAAAAATGTATTTATTTATTTTTACATTTTTAGCTAAACTTTAAATATAATGATCTTAAGTGTGTTTTAAAATTTAAAAGGAGTAGTCCAACCTGTATTAGGCACTAATAAACACCAAAGTGGGCAGGACTGTTGACCAATCCTAGACAAATGAGAGATTACAACATTTGAGGAAAAGTAAAATAAAAGTTGGCCTATTTCCAGTTACTTCAGTACTTCCTCTTCAGACAGGATGCTGTTTGGGACAGCCGGACACGTAAGTCAACAGTCCCTCCCTTATATTATTTTGTTGACATAGCCTACATTTATAGGCCTACAGTATAATGGGATAAATACTACCATTGTTCATCCTGCCTTTGTAGTGAAAGCAGAGGTGAGTTAGTAGCTGTGAACTCAAATAAGAGCAAAAAAGTACTTGGGGAAACTACTCAAATAGGAGTATTGCATTGAGTAACAGCTAATATAACTGAAAAGACAGAATAATAAATAATTTTCAAAAACTGGTATTTATCAACGGACTGATAAAAAAAATAGGAAAATGAAATCATATCTGAAGGAGCAATGCAAGAAACACAAATGGTCAAATCATTTCAAGTCGTCAACATAAAGCTTTTCTCATTTGTAGTGTTACTAACCGTGTGAAGAGTAACCAAAACATTTTCTCGAGTAAGAGTACCATTACACTGTCAAATGTATTACTCAAGTAGTAAAAGTATACCGAACATTGTGGTGGTTGAAAAACACCAGGGTAAAGCCGTTGTGGTGGACACGTACAGTACCAAGTGAGGGGAACATCCTCATAGTCATGGGCGCACTCGTGGCAGTGATCCCAAACTGGAGAAGTGGCTGCGGCAGATCCCAGGAAACACCCAGGAAAAACATCACACATCTCAGTCCAGAGAAGTGCAGTACTAGCAACAGCAAAGACTGCATTCACACTTGCAACTAAATTCAGATCTAATCGTGGACTATGCCAGGACTAAACCAGACCTAGAACAGGATTGAACCAGGTCTACCATCAGGGCTAAACTAGGTTTAAACCAGCACTTTAAGACAAGAATCCCCCTGCAGAGGGGAGAAGGGAATTATATATAATAAAGCCTTTCCTTCTCACTCTCCGCTGGTATACATATGAAAACACATCCTTGCCTGACCTAGCCTTACCAATTTTTATGTATGTATTTGTTTGTTAAATTTCAGTTTATTTGCTATTTGCATTATTGGTCTGTCTACTGTCTCCATGTCCGGAGATCCTTCGACTGCCACCCAGATCTCTCTGCTCTGGCTCCTCACAGATCCTCCCCCATGGTGGATCCATGGGAGGACGGCCCCACGTCACTCCTTCAGGCTATGCCCGACTGGGCCGCATGGGCAAAGTCCAGTCACTAGACGCTCGCTGTTGACCACTCGCCCCAGGCCTGGCTCCAGGGTGAGGTCCCGGTAACGCGATCCTTCACCGTGTTAAGGTGGCGGCTCAAGGAGGGGCATGTCCCACCAGGAGGGACTATGTCTCTTGGCTGGCCTGGGAATGCCTTGGGGTCCCACCTGAGGAACTGGAGGATGTGTCTGGGGTGATGGAAGTCTGGGAGTCCCTGCTTAGACTGCTGTCCCAACAACCCAGCCCCAGATAAGCAGAAGTAAATGGATGGATAGTCTGTCTACATCTCCAAAATGCTCTGCTCCACCTTGCAGTCATGAAGCAGTAGTTTTCAAGCTAATGCTACCTTTTGTCTTTAGTTCAGTAAAGATTGGCAATGCCAGGGCTGAAAGTGTCCAAATGATTCTAGTGAAGGTGTATGGAGTTTAAAAACACAGTGAAGTGCTTCGCGTATTACCACATGACACAAGTGTTTTGTGTGTGAGAGAAGAACTCAGACTAAATATGCAGGGTGTGTATGTTAAACATGTGTGAATGAAACAAAACACAACTCTGGATATGTTTTTGATGAGAAAACAGCATTATAATATAGATTTTAAAAAAATAGTGCAATATGGGCCTTTTAATGGACACGATTGACAAATCCATTAGTTAAAATATTGTGCAATAAGTACACAAGTGAAAAAAGTGTGTTTGTAGGCAGTACTTCAGAAATGGGTTCAAATCCTGCAGGATTATAGGAACAGTCAACAGTTCACCTATGACTACTTTGTATTTCATATGTGTTTGCATTGTGTATAACTGGTACAACAGGTAAAACAGGTTTCAAGGGAGTGAGGGGGAATGGATAAAGAGAGGGAGGGAGAGAATGTTTCGTGTGGTGCAACTATAAGAGAGGAAGAAACAGAGAGAGAAAAGAGAGACTGAAGGAAATAAAGTGAAATGGAGGGAGGAGAGAGAGGGAGGGGGAGTTCTATGTGGACAGGTGGTAAGTGGAGAGGGAAAGAGGGAGGGAGAAAGAAGAGAGAAAGGCTGGTGAGCAAGAAGAGAAAGTGAGAGGGAGAGAGAGTTATGTGTGAATAGATGAACAGGTGAGAGAGAAAGAAAAGGAGAGACAGAGAAAGGGAGTGGAGAGGGAGTGAGTGAAAAAGAAAATCCCTTTCACCCTCTTCTCGCTCGCCCGCCCAAGTGTAAATATTGAAGTGGTGCAGCCCTGAGACAATAGAGAGAGACAGAAAGCAAGCAAGAGAGAGATGAAGGAGTGCCACTTTAAGGACACCTCAGCACTATTACATCCTGGACAAGGCCCAAATCAGGAACAAGAATAGATATTGTTCTTATTCAAGTCAAAGTGCTTATGGTTTTTACACTTATGACTTGGCTTATCATAGTTTAACATCAGTTACATGGCAGTTTGTGGAAAAAAATGTAAATGAAAAGACAAAAATATATGGAATAGTAGAGAGCTCTAAAACAGAATCCCTCTCCTATGTCATCTACATAGAAAATTCAACACAAAATACTGTGACAATTTACGCACAAGGAACACATTTTTTCTCAGAGTTTAAACCTTCATTTAAGAAAATAAAAGTGTTGTAATTTATTTTCATTAGTGTAATCATAACTATTGTGTAAGTTAGGTTTTGGCGCTGTACCTGATTTTTACAGTCTTAAAACAGAGCTAGTTCATTTTAAACAGTTTGAAGTCCAAAGTTACTCCTCACTTACCTTATGGATTAAGAGCATCCTAATTATTCATCACAATGAGTTTATAAGCGCTTTTCACAACTTTCAGAGACTCAAATGGAATTTTGCCTACTACCATGCTAATGATGATCTACGTTTAGAATTTTCTTTTAAATTCTGTGAATCTTCCATAATGTTATACAGCCACTCCATCTGATATTATGACATCATCAAATTGTATTGCAATTGCATGAAGTGAGGATTTGTAATTAGTTACTTTCCAGCCCTGCTCATTTGTACTGATTATACACCCCCCACATACAGTTGAATATAATGATAATATTTGTAGTAGTAGTAGTATTCCTGTATTCCTTGGGTGCAGCCTTATGTCTTATGTTAGTTTTGTCTTGATGCCAGTTCTTCATTATATGAATATCCGCATGTGTTTGTCTTTTTGTACAGAGATGCATTTGGGCCGCAGCCAAGGCCAGCTCAGCTCTGAAGCGTCTCTCTCTGATTGGCTGGTGAATGCATGCGAATACTACCCATATGATACAATTATACACTTATATATACTGTGTACAATTGTTGAAATGATTTGGATTTTAATATCAATCAGATAAATCCCTTGGAGTAAGTTAATTGTTCTCCAATATACACATAAAAAATTATATATATATATATATATATATATATATATATATATATATATATATATATATATATATATATATATATATATATATATATATATATATATATATATATATATATATATATATATATATATATATATATATATATATATATATATATATATATATATATATATATATATATATATATATATATATATATATATATATATATATATATATATATATATATATATATATATATATATATTAGTGTTATGTGTGTTCTTGTTCTTTTTTGTGTTTTTCTCTGTATTTTATGCCTGTTTTTGGCCTTTTTCTGTTTATATAATAGTCTAGTAGACTCTTTTACTCCATATTAATTTGAATTTAGAATTATATACCTACGTCTCATTACGCTGTTCTAATTAATAAGTGATTTATCCTGTAATGTAATGAACAGTGCCAGTAGGTTCATGTGGGTATAATGGACTACAGTTTGTCCTCAGTGTCCCGTGTCTTCTCCTTGTGTCCTGCAGAAGGGACATCAGAGCTCCAGTGAATGGGCCCTTTGTCCAGAGTCACCCCAGGCCCCTCACTCCTCCTCTGGGCTAACATCCACCGATCGTTCGCTCACTGCAAGCTCCTATCTCCAAATCAACCACCCTCTCTCCAAACAACAGTCTGGCCCACCTTATGTTTGCACATAAATATACAGACAAGAGGGCATTCAGATGACAGCACTATTATTTAATATAGCTCGGGGGCATGACCAGGTTCAACATTTGTGCATTTGCCTTTTGGGTATTTCATGGTACAGTGTTATCAATAGGGTAAGGTGTCTCTTGTGCCCTATCTGGCAGTATGACATTATTTTCTAGTATCTGAAAACCACTAATAGGTTGTTAACTGCTCTCCACTGAAGCCTAACTTTTTTCACAGCATACTGAAATATAAAAACCTTTGAATAAGCTTGGAACATTAATTTTAGGTTTGTATTATAATATACAAAATAACAATCCAATTTAGCAGTTTAACGGCCAAAAAAAATTGGTCTGACCATAATTTGGACACCCCTAATTTAAGACTACAACATAACCTAGCATATGGACATTATTGTAGAAAATAAATAAATAAATAATATAGTAGGCCTATAATAATTCAAAGTAGAATTTTGAAAAAAAAAAAAAAAGTATTGTACATTGGATTTCTTATTTATATATATATATTTTTTTATTTCTTTTCTTTTTTTTTTTTAAATACTTAATTCACTTAGTAATAGGCCTATTTAAAATAGATAAGGCTATCCTTTCATTTATATTTTGTTTACATAGCCTATTACATGTTTCATAGGCCAAATACAAATGGGCCAGTGCTGTAACTTTTCCTTCTCTTGTGTGAGCGTTGGCATTACTATGCGCTTTGCTTATTTTAGTCAAATCGCGTTAGCTGTGCAAATCAAACATCCTTATATCTCTTAGCGAGACTTTTAGGTTGTCCTAATAATCGCCGCATTCCGTCACGGCGCTGCCTCGTGCGTCGGTGGGCGGGGCGCGCAGCTGCAGGTGTTTTAAAAAGCGTCAGGTGAGCGCGCGGTATCCAGTCGGGTCCTCCAGCGGTCTACGGGTCTCTCCTCTTCACCTCTTCACCTCACGGCGACAGGTAAGTGCCAAGGCGGCTCAGTACATCCACCGCGCCCAAGTAAATTCTTTTTTTTTTCACACTTGTAGCTTACACTTTTTACACAAACGTATTTACTTCCGTGTTTTTTAGCATTGTAGCCTAAGAATGCAGCCTATTATTATCTATTGTCCACGCGATGGATCTCGTTGCTAACGTGCTATAGGATTTTTTTTATTTTTTTATTTTTGATTTATATTTTGATTGTGAACCTAGCAGCTCTACAGAAAAATAGTTATATACTAGTATAAATGGATATGTATTTGTGGTGAGATTTTGCACACTCAATAACAATGCAATAATAGCCTTATTGTTATCAATGGAAGTGTAGTTATGCTGTAGTAAAGGCATATTGCTAAGTGTACATTAACTATTTAAGTTGTGTAATTTCCTCTGCAAACAACAAAAAAATTAAAAACCTGTTATCCCTGTAGTTTAAATGCATGTGATTCTTGTATTAGTTTAGTGGGCCTGGTTCATATTCTAATCTTCTCTCAAATGTTAAAACTTTGAAAGTGCTTAACATTTGGGTTGAATACACCCAAATGGGAGATGGTTCAGACCTAGCCCAAGAGCTAATTGTGTTGCTGTATCTGATTTTTGATATTTTTGATGTGCCTGGCCATGTCAGTAAGGGCATCTGATATCAAATTCAAACTGTTTTCTATTAACACTATAATCTGTACTTTGAACAAAATCTTACTTTTTACACAGTAAGCATATCTTCACCATTTAAAGTGGGTGTGTAGCAACTTGCTTAAAGTTTTGTATTGTCTGGCAATGTATTACAATAAGGACAAGTTGACATTTAGTTTTCAAGGACAAATCTCTCCATCTCTCTCTCTCTCGCTCTCCTCTCTCTCTCCTCTCTTGCTCTCCTCTCTCTCTCTCCTCTCTCTCTCTCTCTTTCTCTCTCCTCTCTCTCTCTGCGCTTGTTGAAAACTCTTAGATCTTGGTGTGTTCTTAAAGGTGCCATTGTGTTTCTCACAGTTTAGCGGCTAACATGATGAAAGTGGCCCTCTCCGTGCTCCTGCTCCTGGTGACCCTGTCCTCCACGCTGGGCAAGTACATCCCCAAGTCGGGCAAGAGGATCCCCCAGACCCTGTCCAGAGGTATGACAATAGAAGTACTGTTACTAGGTTGTGTAGTCATTATAATAACATGTGGGTAGAGTAGACTACTAAAGTAAGAGTACTTTTACATCAAAGGAAAAAGTATATAGTCAACTGCTACTCAAATTAACTTAACTTAAATTAACTGTAAGAGTAACTGGAAATTTAACATTCTAGTAATTGAAAGGACAAAAATATTATTAAATAATTCACAAAATGTGTTACTGTGGGAGGATAGGCCATAAAAATAAGACAAACTAAATCATATCTGAAGGAGCAGTACAAGAAACACAAGTGTTCAAATCATTTAGTGCTTTTGTCATGCTGTCGAAGCACTGCACTCCTGTCATGATTCATTCACTCCACACTTGGTGGTGTTAAGCTATCACTGTAGCCACAGCTGCCCTGGGTCCAACTGATGGAAGTGAGGCCTCTGACCACCACACACCACATTCATACTAGACAATCTTGGTGAAGTGTCCTGACAAAGGGCACAACGACAGAACTTGGTCCGATTGGAAATCGATCCTCTGACTTTATCATAGTGCTTACAAATGTTCAAACTTCAGAGTTTTGAAAGGTAAAGGACTAGTTCTTCACTCCCCTTTGAAAAGTTGATCCTGTTTAAGTTTGGTCGAGTAGACAGAAACAAGTCGCAGTCCCAGCCTTGCAATTCAGTCAAAATAAACATTGCCCGTAAAAATGTAGTGCTGGTTTAGATCTGGGCTAGTCCTGGTTTTGTCCATGACCCTTTCAAACTATTATATAATATATTTAAAGCATTTTGTGTTTCTGTTTATGTTTACAGTAAGCAGCTTGTGAGCACAGTGTAGTAACTTTATAACTAAGCAAAAATATAAACTATTGAACTGATAAAAATGGTGCTGATATATATTATTAGGTAAGATTGGTATAACTTGGTTGGTCTAGGGTTAGTCCTTATTTGTTAGTTTACTTGACAATACTTTAAATGCTAATGCTAACATTTCAACCCATGTTTTAAAGACTTATTGGGAAACTTTTAGCTTACATTTTTAGTTTAGTTCTGATCAGTTATTTTACTTGATGGTACTTAAAAAGTACCAAAAGTACTGGAGTTAAAGTAACTAATGTACACACTTTTGCAGGATGGGGTGACCAGCTGATCTGGGCTCAGACGTATGAAGAGGGTCTGTACTGGTCCAGATCCAAGTGAGGAAATACAGCTATGTCTTATTTAGGCTACAAGAGTTCACATGACTTGAATTCTGAATATTACTCTTCTATGCATAGTTTCTTTTTACTTTTTAAAATGTTTTTTTTTAAATCATCTACAAATTAACTGTATCTAAATTGTGTTTCCAGGACCAAACCCCTGATGGTCATTTTTCACCTTGAGGACTGCCCACACAGCAAAGGTGAGGAGGAGAGGGGAAGAGGGGAAGAATAGAGGAGAAAAGAAGGATACAGTAGGTGAGAGGAGGGGCAAGAAAAAAAGAGAGGAGAGAAAAGGAGAAAGGAGAGAAGTGGAAGAGATGAGAAAAGTGGAATAATAGGAGAGGAGAGAAGAAGAAAGAAAGAGGACAGAGAAGAGAGTGAGGAGAGAAAAGGGAGAGGATAGAAAAGAGAGAGGACAGAAAAATAGAGAAGAGAAAACAGCGGAGAAAAGAGGAAAGGAAGAGAGAATTAGAGGAGAGAACATTACAGGGCAGGGTTACTACTATGAATGATTACAACTACAACTATGTAAGTCTGGGGGAGGAGAGGAGTGGTTGGCTTGTTTGTAGAACTATTCCTATTCTATTTGATCTTGTTAAATACTTATTACTATTTCCTTGATCCTGGTTGTGCCTCACACACCTATTTGTTTTTCAGCTCTGAAGAAGATTTTTTCTGAGGACAACGAGATCCAGAAGATGCTGGATGAGGACTTCATTGTGCTCAATCTGGTGGTCAGTTCTGCTCTCTGCTTTGGATTTATCAAATCAAGATATTTTTCAAAAATAGTATTTTACTCATATCATTCACAAGACATCACAACATTTGAGAATTCTTATAGTTTGAAGTAGTGTTGTCAAGATAATAAAATTTCAAACTCAATTTTGACACTAAGGAATGGACTTGATGCTTAATATAAATTGTGATACCATGATGATAATAAAAAGAAGACTTTTTATTTAGACAATTTTCAACATTAAATCATAGTATTTTCTTTTATACTACCATGTGGCCTTATATCTGTGTACTCCCTCAGTCGTCCAGGTAGGTTCTATAGTGGTCCATGTGTGTATATTAGTCTTATGTGGTCTTATACTTGTTCTGATACAGCTCAAGATCATTGTAAAGCTATTCAGGAAAGGTTAACTTGATTAGTATCTGATTTTCAATACTTCTGACAACCGTAGTTTAAAGTTGAGCTGGAGGACAGGACAGTCTGTGGTGATGTTTGCTGTTTAACTGTAAGATTGCAGATTTGTTGACCTGGTTTATGGTTAATATCTCTGTAAATATGAGCCTATCCTTATGAAACCAAGTTCAACATAGTGAAATTATTCTTTTATAATGCCATTAGAAAGTGGTGCCATTATTCAGCCACAAAGACCTGATTGTTGTAAACTGAAATAACTTTAAGATTAATATGACAAGTTTGTGGAGACAATTAGTATCAAATAATGATTTAACATTTGTGGATCATGAGTTTTCTTTCAAAAGCAGTGAAACTCCCATAGAGTTAAACAGGCTTGTGCTGTCCATCTGAAAGTATGGTATCTTTAAATTGTAGAAAGTGAACGCCACCCATTGTTCCAAAGTTTTTAAAAGGTCCTATATTACACTAAATTTACTCAGAGCTTTTACCCATATACCTACTAAAAAGTTCCCTGGGCTTGTGTTTTGTTTCATTCACACGTTTGAGTGATCCTGCATTAACTGTCTACATCTCCAAAGCTCAAAATGCTCTGTTCCACCTTTTATGTCATGAAGCGTTTTCAAGTTAACAGCTCCTTTTATCTTTTGTACAGTAGAGATTGCCAATTCTAGGGTTGATATTATCCAAATGATTCTAGTGAAGGTGTATGGAGTTTAAAAACACAGTGGAGCATGTCCCGTATTACCACATGACATCACACGGTGGAACAGAGTCCCTCAGTCGTCCAGGTCTGATCCATAGCAAAAGACGAAGTTTAAATCTGTCAACTGGACAAATCATTGTATGAGTGAAGATGTTTCGCTGCTCATTTACGCTGCTTCTTCAGTTCTGGTCAGATTACTGGTGAACACTATCTTCAAAGCCACTAACCACTCCTTTGAACATGATGAGGTTCAGACATTAGCCAGAGAAAATAAATGGTTTGAGAGTAGAGTTAAAGAAGAAATTTTTGTTAGGAAAGACAATGCTTCCTTAAACAAGAATGGGGGCCTGAGCCATAATCTCTCACAGATCTATGATTCCATCCTCAGACTCATAGGAAACAAAAAGAAACAAAAGAGAACAATGGGAGGGCCATTAAAGGTTGAATAGGGTCGTTAAAGCTGAAACTGGAGACAATAGATTAGAGTTTCAGTGTAGTTAGCTCCTCCCTTCAGATAGATATAAGGCAGTGTCGACCAGCATTCTGACCAGAACTGAAGAAACGACTTGGATGAGCAGTGAAACGTCTTCACTCCTACAACGATTTGTCCAGTTGACAGATTTAAACTTCGTCTTTTACTATGTGTGAATGAAACAATGTTGGGTAAACAACATTATAACACAGATCTGAAAATAGCATAATATGGGTATGGATTGGTAAAAATAAAATGACAATTTCATTGAACTGTATATATATGGGTCAAAGTGGGTTCAAACTAAATATCTTCATAGTCTGACTTTAAAGGTACACCAACATCCGTCACCATGGAGATGTCATTGTTGTCTGAAGTGCTCCACAGTACGGCATTAGACTAACATTTATTCAATGAGAGGTATTTTTATTGCTCAAAAATACTGAAAAACAGGTATTGTCAATGGGCCGACCACACCAAGGATCTGACCTGTAACTCGGTCTGGTGAGTTATCTGCTTGTCTCCATGGAGATAGGTAAGTTTAATGCAATACTGTGGTTCATATCAGTCAAATCGATAAGATCTTCTTTGAGCCTTTAACAGTTCCTTTTTTTTCTGAAGTTTTTTTTTATTGGAAGGTTTAAAATATCAAACAGATTCTTTAATCTTGGTTTTGTCATTGACAGTATGAAACCACAGACAAGCACCTCTCCCCTGACGGCCAGTACGTGCCCAGAATCATCTTTGTTGGTAAGATTACACAACCGTGTTCATAACTTTGTTTTACTTAATAAAAAAAAAAGTTAAGAAGTACAAAAATACACCTTACCTCACCTTATTTGAAATTCTGGTATATGCTTAGAGCTACTCCTCATTGCAAATACCTACAAACTTTCACTGCTACCATGTAATGATTTACATGATTTACTAAGCTGAGCAATGCAATATCTGCTTCTCCTTTGTTTATTCAAGGAGCGAAAGCTTCATATCATTGAATAGTCAATATTGTATTTGAACATGACTAGAGGTGTGTATTGCTGAAATCAAGACCAATATTCATGAGGTTTTCTAATAACAGTATCAGTTAGGGCTGCAATATTAATCACAATCTAATCGAAATTAGCAAATCACAAAGACTGCAGTTTTTGAAGTATCAGAAATGTTTCTCCAAACAACAAAATATCCTTTTTGTCAATTCTTCTTGCTATGTTTTAAATATGAACTTTAAGCAGAATCCTATTGTTAAAACATAAATTGCAATGTCACGAAAAATAGCAATTCAATATTTTTCCAAAATCGTTCAGCCCTAATATCGATAAAACGTGGAGAATTCCCAAATATTTATTTAGCAACATATTAATTTTGTTCAAAGTTCAGTTCAAAGAGGTGACTCTATGTTTACACAAAGGAAGTTGTAAAAGTACAGCAAATTGTTCCAGATAAATATATTTTCTGATTAGTTTTACAAAAGTGATTAGTAAATTAATAAAGTTGAATACCTGATTTTTACTGTTTAAAATGAACTAGTTCTGGTTTTCACATTTTTAAAACAGTTCGCAGTGGTCCAAAGTTATTCCACATTTACCTTATGCATTCTGAGCATCCTAATTATTTACGGCGATAAGCACTTTTTACAGTTTTCAAAGACCAGAGCGAACTTTTGTTGTCAGAGTAATGCTAACAACAACTAGCATGCTAACACGAACTTCTTGATTATGGGACAATGAAATGCTTTTTAATAGAAGCACAACTATTTTAGCCTCAAGATTGACTTATACAATAAATCTGTACTGGGGCAAGACAATTTTTACTTAAATGCATGGGAAAAAAGTTTGTAACTTTTTTTTTTCCGGTTTTCTGATATTCTAGATTTTAAAATATTGGAATCAGGAAATATATCGGTTATTGGTCATAAATATCAATATTGGCTGAAAACAAAACCCATATGGGACCATCTTTAAAGAGGGGGTATTATGCAAAATCTTTTTTTTCCGCTTTATACCATGTTATAATGTTTTTCCCACATCAAAAATATGCCCGAGGTTTTAGATGTCAACCATGCATGATTGAGTATTTTAGCTCTTTGAACCCTCCTTACATTTAACAGTTGGATCATATACAAAACTTAGCAACTTGACAAACCTGATATGATGCGCAGTAGTGTCATTGGTGGGATGCATGCTGATTGTGTCGAGATATCGCTCTGAAGGGGGAGTGCAAAGGGAGGGTGGAGTCAGAGCATCAAAAACAAAAGTGAAATTCATAATGTTAATATGTTGTTTTCAGTGAATATAGTATTTTCAAAACAATAAAAGGTAACAAAGTGATCTATGGGGTATTAACTGCTAACACCTAACATATTTAGAAGTAAAATACCCCCTGTTTAAGGAATGTCTCTCCTCTCTCTCTCTCTACAGACCCCTCTATGACGGTGAGAGCTGATATCATTGGCCCCTACTCCAACCGTATGTATGCCTACGAGCCCGCCGACATCAAAATATGTAAGTACAACATGAGACATGAGGCATTTCAAGAAACAAAACTGTTCACTTTTTTTTTTATCCATTTGTCAGTTAGAACAACGATTATTTAGTAATGACTAGAACTCTCAAAATGTATGATTTTAAAGTGTAACTAAACACTAAATGGACTTTTTTGCTACTATACTGTGTATATGGTGTTGAATAGCACTGTCTACTGTTCCTACTGCTTTTTGGTCATTTTAGTGCAAACCAGGTAAATTTGCAGCTAGCCACTGCAGTTTTAAGTGCTTGGTGACATCATACAGGACTGTCCTGATTACAGCCAGGTGTTTCTGATTACAACCACCTGGCTGCAGTGGTGCAGTTTGAAGTGTGGATACCTGTTAGACCAGTCACACTGTTCTTTATACCCCCAGACACCCTCCTCCTCTCTCACTCTCCCCTTTAATCCTACAGGTCCTGCCCAGTTTAGAAATGTGGTTGTGGGTGGAGATTATGTGTTTAGTCCCACTTTAACCATTCAAGCCATTTTTGAGAAGAATTCTTCAATGGTCATATGTACTTACACCTTCTGGCAAAAAAAAGCAAGGAAAGCATACATGTAGCAGCATAACCAAGTGGCGTGCATAGTGTACAAAAACATCTGCAGAGTATGGACTGGACACCCCAAGGTCAAGGTGGGAAACACCTCCAAAGGTAGTGGAGAATGACCGAGCCAGGATCCCGTGGGACTTCCAGATATAGACTGACAGAATGGCGATGGCGAACTAACCAGACATTGTGTTGGTGGATAAACAACAGAGCAAAGCCGTTGTGGTGGACATCGCCGTACCAAGTGATGGGAACATTGGGAAAAAATAACATGAGAAACTAGAGAAATACCAAGGGCTCAAAGAAGAACTGGAGAAGACCTGGAAGGTGAGGGTATCAGTGGTGCTTGTGGTCATCGGAGCACTCGGGGCAGTGACCCCCAAACTGGAGGAGTGGCTACAGCAGATCCCAGGAAAAACATCAGACATCTCGGTCCAGAAAAGTGCAGTACTAGGAACAGCAAAGATACTGCGCAGAACCCTCAAGCTCCCAGGCCTCTGGTAGAGGTCCCGAGCTTGAGAAAAAAGGGATGAGACCACCCGCGGAAACTGAGGATGAAAGATATATATCGTTAATTGTTAGCCTCGGCTACGCTCTGTCTCTAGCTAAGCTCAAGTGCTGATTGTTTAGACCGATCATGTGGTATGACATCCACAGGTTTGGAACATGGCTCAGAAGCGCCCTGGAAGCAGAAACGTTATAATTTATCATTTGTAATTTATTTATTATTGGGGGGTAGTTCAGTTGTGTGTGGTTCATTGGCAGAACAGGACCAGATGTACCTAGCCAGGTCTGATCCATAGTAAAAGCCAAAGTTAAATATGTCAGCTGGACAAAATGTGGGAGTGAAGATGTTTCACTGCTCATCCAAGCCACTTCTTCAACTCTGGTCAGATCGCTGTTGGACACTGCCTTATATCTATCTGAAGGGAAGAGCTAACTACACTGAAACTGTAAACAACTATTGTTTACAGTTTCAGCTTTAATGGCCTCCATTTAACACTGTTATAATGTTGTTAAATCATGAAAAACATACCTGGAGTTGTGTGTTGTTTCATTTACACATGTCTGAGTAATCGTGCATTATTAGTCTGTCTACATCTCTAAAGCTCAAAATACCTAGTAATGTCATGAAGTGGTAGACTTCAAGTTAACAGCTGCCTTTTACCTTTTGTTTAGTAGAGATTGCCAATTCCAGGTCTGAAATCATCCAAATGATTTTAGTGAAGTTGTATGGAATTTAAAAACACACTTCCTAATTGTGATTGCAATACTGGTAAAAAAAATCACACTTAGATATTTTTCCCTAATTGGGAAAGTATCTAGCTCAAAATGTCACCAATACCCTCATGTGTTTTTAAAGATGTAAATACCAGTATTTTGGTTATATAATTGACAATAAATTATATGTTTTTGTTTTTTAGTATTGGACAACATGAAGAAGGCCAAGAAGCTCCTGAGGTCTGAGCTGTGAAGCCGTCTAGAACTTTGGAACGGTCCTTACATTCAGACAGCACTCAGTTTACAGCAGATACACATTGTTGTAAATCCCTCTTCATTTTTGAATTAGTGTAAACTGTAACAATACAAATGCCTTGAATAAATATCCAATGTCTTATTTACTACTGGGAGTGGCCCTATTGTTTTTACTGAGTTGAGATTTAAAATTGGCTTGTCAAGGTTTGAACTATTTACTAATAGCAAAAGAAATCCACCTTGTTTCAGGGCAATCAGAGTTGGTAGAGTAGAATCAAATTGTACTCTAATATTACTCAGGTAAAAGTACAAAGTAGTGGCTCATGAAGTTAATCAAGTATTTGGAAAACTACTACTCAAAGAGTAACTCAGGATGTAACATCTGATTTATAGTTTAAAATTAATTTAATTGGAAGGATAGAACATTAAATAATGCACAAAATCTGGTATTAAGGATAGATACAAAAATGAGAGAAACTAAATCATATCTGAATGTAACTGTGGTAATCCTCAGTCATCCACCTGGATGACTGAAGATTCCATAGTGGTCCATGGGTGTATACTTGTCAATGTGGTCTTATACTTGTTGTGATGCAGCTCAAGATCATTATTTTTTTTGTACCGATACCTTCTAAATGTGTTGTAACGTCTGACAGGAGGGACCAAAAAGACAGAACTCAGGGAAGGTTTAACAGTGTTTATTTACAAAAGTGCAAGTGCAAAAATGAAGGTAGATCAAACGGTGAGTCAGGAGTGGGGTGTTTGCCGTGGTCCAGGTACAGAGCGTGAATAGCAGAGACGGAGACGAGACGAACAGCACCGGTAGAGAAGAGCAGGATCGGAGGCAGGAAAGCTGAGCAGGTCTAGGGAGCGGGATCACAGACATACGCAAACAATCTGGCACTGAGAGTCAGGTCCTGGCTCCTCTTATCCTCCCCCGGTGCAGTTGATTGCGGATTAGCTCCAGGTGTGCAAGCCAAGATCTCCACCTCAGCTCCAAGCTCAAGGAAGGGGAAAAAGACCAAAAAAAAAAAGGCAGGACAGACAGGGATCGTGACAAAATGAATATCTAGTCTTGATACTTTTAATATTGATATACTGATTTTCAATACTTTTAACAACCCTAGTGTCTACCTAACAGAGCAGGGTGCAAACTGTTATGCAGACTTATTCTAACTCAAAAGACCCAGTAAGGACAAAGTGACTGACTTTTGTAGGCTCAGTTAAAGAATAATTATACTGTAGTCTAGTAGTCTATCTCTAAACAAGGGAACTTTCTCAGCAAAATTTCTTTGTTCAAAAATAACCAGACCATGTATTGATCAGGGATAGGATTTGTTTTTTAGAGCCAATACAATATCCAGTTTTCTGCTGTGCCATTTTCACTTGCTGCAGTGCCATTTTCAACTATGCTTAGGCTTTATAAATGCTAAAGCACAGCAAAAGGTTTTGGTGGATCCGGCAGAGGTTTTGTCTTGTTCTTCAGATGCATGATACCAGTCTAGGAGCATTCCTATAACTTCTGATTTCCACATGAAGCCCTGCTTTTACTATGCAAACAGAAGGCTTTCCCAGCACAAAGGATTGTGGGAAGTATGCCAAAGCCTGTACAATGACTTCCCTGTGTGTGCATGTGTGCGTGTAATATGAGATTGGTAAATAGCTGGAATGCTACAAGTGCTAGCTCATTAGCTGCCAAAGCTAATACTGCATGAATTGTCAGGAGTGACTTTATGAAGTGCGTCTACTACCACAAATAACTAAAAGCAACTTCTACTACATCTATAATCATAATGCATCAAATTTATATTCCGTTTTTGTACACTTAAAGATGCTTTACAGAGCATTATTCATTCACTACACACTCAGCGATGGTAAGCTACTATTGTTGCTGCAGCTGCCCACACGAAGTTGCCAATCTGCTCCATCAGCCCCTTCAACCACCATCATCACTCACACACAAACACCACATTCATACTAGGCAATGTGGGTGAAGTGTTTTGCCCAAGGATACAATGACAGTTTTTGCCTGTGGCACCTGATATTCCCAGCGATCTGACATACTAGTACTAGGCAGGCTTTGCTGATCTAATAAGATCAGGCTTTGACAAGCCGCTATGTCCACAATCGTATTACTATCTTTACAACTATCCATTAATACTTCTATTACGGCAGCTAATACGTCACAACTGTGAGGCTAAAATAACACCACTACTGCTACTACTAATTGCCTACTATTAACAGGCCAACTACTCCTACTACTAATTGGCTTCAAAACTATATCACTCGTAGGACTGTCTCATTCATTAGTTCATTCATTCCCCGAACTAAACTCATCTGAGTAATTATAACGTATTTGATGTGATGACACTTGACACATGGCTGTTGGTGCATGTGTAGACTGTGTGTTTGCTCTGGCTGCACATCAAGAGGGCTGTAACAGGATGCTGCTGTTGTCAGATTATTTGACATCCTGAAAGGGCAGAGCCTGTCTATGTTGCATAGGTCGTTCCTGTTCAAAGCAACACTTTTCTGGATGCTTGACAGTGGTCAAGAAGGAGATGAAGATCAATACAAGTACTATGAAAATGTTCTTGTGGAGGCTGCGCCTGAGCCACCTGCTTATCCCATGGAGATCTTATCAGTTTGCCAAGAATGTTTCAAAGTATGACGTTAAAACATATCTATCTTCATGGAGCGAAACAGGTGACACATTCAGGCCAGACTATGTTTCAGGTCTGAGCAGAGGCAAGCCCTTTGCAGTTTATGTTTTCAATCAATCAATGGCACTGCGGTGGTGTGGCAGTGGCTCAGTCAGTGATATACTGTTGTTGTGTCCTTGGGCCCACCTTGCCTCTAGTATCTATGAGTGAATGGGTGTTTTTGTCAAATAAGATACACTGAACATGGTGACACCAAATAGGCTATATGTCCTTACATTCAGTTCAGTATTAACCAATGTTTAATAAGTACACTATTTTTGCTTGTATTAGGACTCCTGTTCTAGCTGCAATAAAGCCTCAATATGTATATTTTTAACCAAAAAATAGACAAAATCAAAAGCATATCACTGTGGATGTGTTTATTGCACTGTAGAAATGTAATGTAGAAAAACATGCATCCTTACATCTGCACACACCTAACTCTTATTTGGCCTGGTGGGGGTCCTCCTCCTGCTTGTCTTCATGGAAATGTTGTTCACCCAGAAAGTTATACACTATACCTTTAAGGTTAAATCATCAAGAGAAAAATGAGGCCTGGTACGTTTGAATGGCCTCTAGGGGGCAGCAGTTCGTCCAGTCCGTGTTTAGGTGGCTATAGCTGGGCTTCAGATGACCGATGCCACATTTTATACAGCAATAAATAGTATTTAATACAGATGGGGGACAGCTAAAATGAGTTTTGTAAAATGTAGATGTTATTGATTTATGTCATTATTTATTTGTTAAAACAGTGACGTTTGATTTAGTTTGTGCCTGAAAATATTTATTTTAATCGTATTATTATCCATGGGATTCAAGTTTTGAATGGCACCCATCTTTAATTGGAAAAAGTCATATTACCAAATTGCCTGACAAATCCAGAATATCTCTTATGCAATCGTGCAATCAGGTTTGTTTCAGTGTAGCCTGTGAAATGAATCATTCGTCAGCCATCATTTATAAATAAAATTATATTTCTCTCACCTCAGATTAGTGCTTCACTCATTAATTCTGCAGCAGTCTGCCATGTTTTTCACTCACTTCTTCAATACTATTTAAAATATTGAAGAAATGTGTGTTCTGTGTCTAAGGCAAATTACCAAAAACATATTTAATAATACAATATTAACAGTATTACTAACTCAGAGACATAGTTCATAGTTACTGAGTTTTTTTATTGACAGTACAAAGAGCGGTTGTCAGGTCCTTACAGCAGTTCAGTTCCTATTGTACAGCATGCAAAAGGCCAACAGCACACCACACACACTTAGATTTGTATTCAAACTCACACACATACATCTGTACAGTTTTCAGTCAATCATTTAAACATTCAACCCAGGCCTAAATGGTGCGTTCAAGGACCAAAACAGACTTGGGAAAACCAGTCACCAGTGTTTCTTATATGCAGTAGTGTTACAGAAAAGTTCCCATATTATGCTTTATTAATGGATATTTAAATAGTTATGTATGTCTTAGACTTAAATCTTGTAGAGGAGGGTAGTACTCAAATACTTTTACTCAAGTACATTTACTTAACTTTTAATGGAGTTGTACTTCTCAGAGAAAGCTCAGATCCTCCAAAATTCATTCTCTGAGCTGCAGAGGCTGCACTAGCACTGATTCATGATTGGCTACAGGTGCTGGGGTTTAGGTAGTGAGGATTCAGATCAGAGAGAATCCTTAACCAAACCAACTGGATTTCAGGATTGACTGGCAACCCGAATGAGAGACTCCTGTGATGCTCATTCTGCTTTCTGATTGGATAAACGTCTTAAGAACCAAATCACCAAATTATAACATAAACGTGGGACATCAAGTCCAATGTTTTCATAATCATGACTATACCAGTTTTGTCCTTCCAGTTACATCAACTTCAAATCCTATGTTACTTTCAGACAGTTACTGTACTGTAGTTTGCTCAAGCACATTTTTACTCTTCTTGGACCACTACTTTGTACTTCTACTAATATTATTTTGAACCTATTCTTACTTGAGAAAATGTTTTGTCCACCTCAGTGTAGCCCTCATAACAATGCATAGGTAATTACTCAATAGTAAAATGTAGATGTTTTGTAGTAAAAGTTGATGTATTTTAAAAACAAAGAGGATTATTTTACAGGAGTATTTTCTTTTTTTGCTTGTGATTGTGACCAATATTTGTTGATATTAATATTTAAAAAGGCCCACAAACTGAAGTTACCTTCAAAAAATCTGGGATATACTTTGTTGTATTATATGACTGTGTAAACACATAAGTCACCTCTTAGCTCCACTGCTCTTCTATTTCCACTTTATATTTATGACAAAAATCAACAAAACATGTATGAGGTATGTTCATCAAGTGGGAACATTATAACTTAAAAGCTCAAATACGACAGTTTAGCATAAGATGGGACATTTAAGACCAGGAGTCCTTCATACGCAGATCATCAGTCAGTATTTACGGTGCGTTGAGGGGGTAGGGAGGGTGGTTGTAGTGGGGGGGATCAGAGGAAAGCACTGGGATTGGCTCGAGGGTCCTTCTGGTTCCTGTAGCGGTACGTCAGCCAAACTCCCAAAATCTGAAAATACACACATTGGAATTATTACACAAAATTTTATGGATTTACGGAAGTGATTTCTCAGTACAGTATTTTGTAAAAGCAGTCCTTAATGATTGCAAGTTTTTGTTTTTTTTTTATCAATTGTGAACCTGGAAGTAGAGCTGGTGCACTGTTGCAGGATTGTTGTTGTTAGCTCTGATGGCTAAGAATGAGGAATTAAGAAAAAAAATATTGTAAGAAATGCATTAAGATATTCAAATATTCATTTTGGTCACAGGTCTATTCTTCATGGGTTAAACACAGTAAAAATCTGGTACAGCCCCTCATACTCAATTAGCATACAATTACGTAGTGTGGGTATTTAGTTAAAGCATATATATATATAGCATGTATGTATGTGTATGTATATTAGCATGAATTATTCAAATTGGTTGAATGTCTTGCATAGGGATACATTCGGAGGATGCGCTCAGGTAAGCTCCGAATCAGCCACCAAGTAGTTACTGGGCAAACACTGAATGCACTAAGCCACTGCAACAAAGTCTATATAAAATGTGACCTATTACCACACTACCAGTCAAAAGTTTGGACACACTTAATTTTTGTATTTTTTTATTTTCATGACTGCTTGCCTTTTGGAATTTATTATGCAAAAAATTAAAAAAAAATATTTTTAAAAACAAACCCCCTTTGCTATGGCACAGCTGTGAAGTGAAAACCATTTTAGGAGACTTTAGGATATCAAGAAGCTCAGTGAAAGAAGATGAAGGGTTTGCAGCGCTGTCAACAAAGCAAATGGTGGCTACTGTGAATATAAAAAGTATTTGTTTCCTTGCTACATAATTCCATATATCTTGCTTCATATATTTGATGTCTTCCACATGTATCTAAAATGTAAGTAGTAAACGTAAAGAAAAAACGCATTGAATGAGAAGGTATGTCCAAACTTTTGACTGGTATTGTATGAGACATAGTTGAAGCAGTACAAAGATCCTCTGACCTCTGTGAAGCTGAAGAAGAGCCCGATGCTTCCTCCGACTCTGAGGATGTCTCCTGCGTGCACCTGGATCTTATCTGCACATGACTGGCACGAATGGCTTGGGAAACACGTCTAGAGAAAGACATAAACAATATAAATACATGTGTAAAAGAACTGTAGTTATAAAACGCATAAGTAGTTTGCAACACACATCTGGAGGTATTACAAAAGTCCAACTTGTAAATGGTCACATTTGTATAGCACTTTTTTACCTTTTACATTAAGGAACCACTTTTTTACACCACCCATTTACACACACAAACACACACACACACTTATACACCCATGTACACAGGTGGGTTATGTGTCCCAGGGTTACAACTTCAGTATTCATCTGGAGGAGCTGGCATTGCACTGTCAACCTATGGGCCAGTGAATCCGACCTCTCTCACAACAATGTTTTCATGTTGAGAATGAGACTTGAACCGTCAACCTTCAGATCAGAAGATGAGCACTGTCCCAATTAAGCTATAGCCGCCCAAAACTTGTAGTAGTTGTGTTTTTATTTGCTTATGCTCAATAGGGGCACAGTAGCTAGAGTTAATAAGAGTTAAAGTTAATGCAGTATTTCTGTATAGGTGTGTACACTCAAGAGTGGTAATGTGGAGTTGTAATGAGTATTAGTCATGCACTACATAGTTTAAACATAGTTTCACTTTTCTCTAATTTCAGTAGTACAAGCTATAGTAATAATACATGCAGTAGTAGTAGTAGTAGTGTAGCGACCATATGCCTGTGTCGCTTCGAGAGGAGTCCGGGTCCAGTACCTCGTTCTGACGCGCTATTATTTGGAAGAACTGAATGACTCACGAAGTGGCGTTTTATGGTGTTTTAATCAGTTGGTTCCAGTGTCTAAGCAGGTTACACATACAAAGATGGTAAGTTGTAGGCCTACAGAAACTGGTATGGTAACAAGCATAAAAATAAAGCGGTCAACGAAAAATACGGCTACCCGGCGTCTCCCCTCTCCACCTGTCAGACAGCAGGAAACCCGGTGCCTTTGTACCTCCCAGTACGTCACCCTTGCCCACGTGAACCCCGCCCCTTACGCATTGCCACAGCAACTAACACATCATATGGCTCCTACACAACCAGCCCCTTAATTATTACATAATGAAGGGTATGACAAATAATAAAGCTTCTGAGTTGCATTACAAATACATATATCAAAATTATTGAATGCATATTGATTGAATAAAGTTTCTTAGGTGCATCACATCTACATATATATCTTTTGACACTGAAATCATAGAAGTTTTGAATATTGTCATGTAACCACTATTTGTATACTGAATTCATGTATCCTTTGAATATTGTACTCGTTTGAAGGTCATCTAATGGGCACCATGTTCATGCTAAAGTTTGAACAATATGTACTAACACCAAAACTATTCACTCAGTATAATATTCCAATATTAAAGGAGGCATTGTAAGATGTGAGTTATGGGGGGCAGCAGTTCTTTGTAGAAACTCCTTTCACAGAGATAAGGCAGCAGACGAGACCCAAGGCCGAAAAACAAACCGGTGCTGCCCGGAGAAGTGAACGAGGCTGAAGGAGGAACCAAGACGTCAACCTACTCATCACAATATTTGCATATTCATGTTACATGTTACATTTTATCCTTTGGGGCCAGGGAAAAGCAGACAGACTGCCTGCTGCACAAACGAGGGATAGATCATTTTGACCCCGGGTACTGTATTAGATTGTAACTGTCAGGGGAATAAACTTTTGAGATTTGAACTAACCGAATCCAGTCGCCATTTTGATAAGAACACGCCTAACAATTGGTGAGCCCGACGTGATCAAAATTGACGCCGTAACAAGAGAGATAACTGCGCGAGGGGAGTAGGACTCCGCGTGCCTCCACTTGGACAGGACTTCTCTCCAAGGCGGCCGCCAACTCTGAAAGGTGAGCAGAAAGCCTGTTGTGATAAGGAACCGAATTTCTGCTATTGGACATATCAAAATTAAGGAGAGAGGTGCTGCCCAGTGAGGTGAACATGTATTAAAGGCGCTATTATCGTATAAGAGCGGTCCAGACAAGGTGAGCATATATATATTTTTTCTCTTTTAAAGGTGCTAATATCATAACAAGAGCAGACCCGGGGTCATATGATGTGGTGAACTTTGGTTGTGTTGTGATGTGTTGTGATGTAGGTTTTGATATGACAGAGGATTTGTTGAGACTTACATCCTATGGGTTGTTCCACTTGATGAACTTGGTGTGTTTTAGATTGTTATGCCAATTGAGTGTTTTGCCCTGCCTGGTGTAGTCTTTGAGACCTAAGTATTTCTGTGCAGCAACCTGTAAGTGTGTGTGTGCTTATGTGCTAATACTGTATATGTTTAAATTAGATACAGTACAGAGCTGAATTCTATAGGTAGGCGACCCGATGTGGTACGCTGAAAGGAAGGCCACCCGGCGCGGTGAGCTGGATTTTAAAGGTAGGCCACCGAGAACGGTGAGCTGAATTCTATAGGTAGGCGGCCACCTGGTGTGGTACGCTGAAAGGAAGGCCACCCGGCGCGGTGAGCTGGATTTTAAAGGTAGGCCACCGAGAGCGGTGAGCTGAATTCTATAGGTAGGCGACCCGATGTGGTACGCTGAAAGGAAGGCCACCCGGCGCGGTGAGCTGGATTTTAAAGGTAGGCCACCGAGAACGGTGAGCTGAATTCTATAGGTAGACGGCCACCTGGTGTGGTACGCTGAAAGGAAGGCCACCCGGCGCGGTGAGCTGGATTTTAAAGGTAGGCCACCGAGAGCGGTGAGCTGAATTCTATAGGTAGGCGACCCGATGTGGTACGCTGAAAGGAAGGCCACCCGGCGCGGTGAGCTGGATTTTAAAGGTAGGCCACCGAGAGCGGTGAGCTGAATTCTATAGGTAGGCGGCCACCTGGTGTGGTACGCTGAAAGGAAGGCCACCCGGCGCGGTGAGCTGGATTTTAAAGGTAGGCCACCGAGAGCGGTGAGCTGAATTCTATAGGTAGGCGACCCGATGTGGTACGCTGAAAGGAAGGCCACCCAGCGCGGTGAGCTGGATTTTAAAGGTAGGCCACCGAGAGCGGTGAGCTGAATTCTATAGGTAGGCGGCCACCTGGTGTGGTACGCTGAAAGGAAGGCCACCCGGCGCGGTGAGCTGGATTTTAAGGTAGGCCACCGAGAGCGGTGAGCTGAATTCTATAGGTAGGCGACCCGATGTGGTACGCTGAAAGGAAGGCCACCCAGCGCGGTGAGCTGGATTTTAAAGGTAGGCCACCGAGAGCGGTGAGCTGAATTCTATAGGTAGGCGGCCACCTGGTGTGGTACGCTGAAAGGAAGGCCACCCGGCGCGGTGAGCTGGATTTTAAAGGTAGGCCACCGAGAGCGGTGAGCTGAATTCTATAGGTAGGCGACCCGATGTGGTACGCTGAAAGTGTGTATGTGTTTATCTGATAAGAGAAATTGTGCCCGGAAAGACGTATAGCGTTCTGAGGGCGTTGTAATTTGTGTTGCTGCCAGACAAGGAATTGTTGGGTGATCAAGTGATTCATACCAGGCAGGTGCGACACTTTGGAGTGGAGTCTTTTGCATAATTCTATAGGTTTTGTGTCATCAAGTTGAAATAATACAGTACAACATGGACGGAGAGTTTGCGAGAGAATGTGAGGAGTTTGGATGTATGCCAGTGAATGAGTTGTATGAAAAAATGGAAGCGCAAGTGTTGAGTGGTGTGGATAAAAATAAACATAAAAAAAAGAAAAAGGAAAAATGAAAAAGGTCTGGACGAAGCTGCAAAAAGAGGTAAAACCGAAAATCTTAGAACCCGAGGAGATGATGTCATGGACAAAACTATCAGGTTTATTGATGGAGGAGGAAGTCAGAGCTGTAAAGAGAAAGAGAGAAACGGAGGAGCAATTGGGCCAGTGCACGTGGAAAATGAGAAAATTGTTACAAAAGGAGGCTGAGAAACATGAGGAGCAAAGACAGATAGTGCATGTGCTGGCAACGGTGGCCACGGCTCCGGCACAATTGGATTTAAACAAACGAGCACAGAAACCACATGACCAAATACATAACAAGGAGCCTTTAAAGGACGAACAGACACACACCACCGAAAAATACATCAGCCTTTACCCCGCAATACCCACCTCACCTACTGCACCCCCTGCCTACACTGGGGCCTACACGGGACAGAACTTTTTCTTTTGGAATCACTGTGGGTGGCTTGGGTCTCTGACTTCTCCTTTTTAGCCTTTACCGCATGGAGTATTGGCTGGAGCAGAGACTGCATAGGCTGCATTTGGGGGAGGAGAAAATAAAGGTGAAAACCTGGGGTCTAGGAGTGTCGGGTCTTTAAAACTGAAATCACACATGTCCCGCAGGAACCCCCACCCCGCACAGACGTCTTGGCCTCTGCGTTGGGTGGACAAGGTCAAATCTGGTGGGACCTGTGTGGTGAAAGGTTTGGATCCATACATTACATTTATACTAACATTTCCATTCCCAATAGTCCAAATTACAGGTGTGTAAATCAGACTTAGAGACGGACAGAATTGACAATGTACAAACATAATTGTACTGCTACTATGACAAAAGAAACATGGACTGACGGACTTGTATTAGACATAGTAAAGTGACAGGAAAGTCTTGTAAAGTAATGGGAAAGTTCTTAAACTGAGCAAGACAGTGTTTAAAGAGTGGGAGAGTTTTTAAAGGGTGCAAACGAGTGGGTGAGAGAGTTGCAGATTGAAGGCTTGTTAGGACAAGATATTATTATACTAAAATATTGTTTGACTATTAGATTATATCATAATATAATTCAGTCTAAAATATGAGAGATTTGTGTAATAACTATCAGTGCTGCTTGTGACTACATTAAAGCTGCAGTTCAGCAAATTTGTAACTATCTCTATCGAGCTAAAGAACGAAATGTGGACACATAACACATAAACACGGCGATAGTTATAAATTACAATCTGAACCCATGTTCAAAAATGTCAAACAAATTGTACGGATGATAGATGATGAATAAATACACTTTATCCCATATTGGTTCCTCTATGAGTGGTTTAAAATGAAAGCAAGTTACCAAATAAGGATCCCAGCAATATAATTAAACTTGAGTTTAACCACACCTACATGATACAAGACCAATGGTTAAAGTGCCACAGTTGATGATGTTTGTACAATGCAAAGAAAGATGAGTTTAAAACATACTGCTCTGACAGTAAAGATTTATTTTAGCATTCAAATAAACGGTAGAAGAATTTGTTTAATTAGATCATGCTGAAATTTAAGTAAATAATTCAAACCATGTCTTTATAATTATTGAAAATTCCTCACTTTAACTTTAGGATGTTGTAATATAGATACAGATTTCTTATGCAAACTGTTTACACATTTTTTGAGGTGAGAATGAACAACTTCTCTATGCAAGATAAACAGATTTCAGTTTTGACTGAAGTGGATTTGGGATGGGTCTTTGGCCTGTTGTGTCTAGGTGGGTGTGGTCTGAGTGCAGTGGCTCTCTGGGTGCATCGCTCCAGCTCTGAACTGAAAGGTCACATGACCTGGACTGGCTCTGCTCTGCTGTTGTCTAAAGACTGTCTAAACATGGCTGCTGCGTCACTGAGAAACATGAACTGAACTAAAACCAAAGAAAGTCCTGCTGGCTCTGAAACTCGTCTGTGGACTGGGCTCCTCCACTACTGGTCACAAGACAAATGAATGAACTGAATCAAAAGCTTCAAGTGCTCTGCTGCTCCTCTAAAGGCCCCATAAACCTGCCTCTGCTGCTGCGTTTGGGCTGTGTTTGCCTGGGCACTCATGACTGGAGCCTGTTCTCGGATCCACACAGTCAAAGATTTTGTGTTTAACCTAATTTCAAAATTTAGCAGTGTATTCATTTATTTGAAACAGTTATCCCCCATACCTGAAAATAATCATATATCAATATAACATTATTTAGGCTATTTCTTTTCATTGTACATCAGCGCTGTTAAACTGGGGCTGCTACGTACTGCATATGCAACGCATTTGAAACGGCATTTAGAATGGCCACAACTAACAAAATTAGAAACCAAAGTTTTTAAACAGTAGAATTTCCAATGTGAAAAAATAAGTAGCTTTATTATGTGTGAAATCTGAGACCGCTGGGGTCTGAAAGGCTTTAAATTGTTTGGTGTAAATCTTTAGTTTATATACTATGATACTTTATATTAGATCAAAATGTTAATGCTCCATCAATGTGTTTGCTCGTAAAACAATTCTGGAGCTAATAACAACAACTAAATAGGGTAGTCACAATAAAGCCATTTCAATACATCTGACATATGAAAAACAAAATGTTCAACAGTATGAATGTGTTTAAACTTAAAGATAATTGAACACTAGGAAAATTTGGGGAAAAAAAAAAAAGGGAGAAGTCCCGCTTCAAATCCTAATCAAAACCCGGTATTAAATAATGTTAAATATTCACAAATAGAATAAATTATTGCTGTGAATGAATGTTTGAATTATATGAATGTTGATCAGATAAAATCAAGTTGTTAAAAAGGGGGGAGGTTGCAGTTCATATAACATAGGGCTAAACTGGACAGCATTAACAAAGGACAATTATGGTTTAGGCAGTAATTATGGCATCTAATACACACTGATGCCTCTCAATAGATACTGAAGGATTTACCACCAGTGCTGCAAAAAAAAAAAAAAAAAAAAAAGACAAAAAAAAACACAAAAACGGAACATTCAATAGAACTGATAGACACTGGCAGGTTATTGACTGTGTACGAGCTCAGTATTTGGACTGGCACAGATATGACAAATATGTACTAAATATGTAACCAACGGGACAAATAAGTGTCACGATAGACCACTTGACAATTGACGGACTGTTACATATGGCTATATTTTATGGAGGGGGGCCCTCATCACTTGAGCAAATGGGGAAACAAAACATGAACTTTACCAGAATGACATGGTTGGATGCTTTGCCATTAGCGCTGATGGCAACGTGATCCACAGCCATCATTCTTGATTTCTCTTTACATGAGATCTTAATTAGGAAAAGGATGGACACTCCTCTCCAACCTGAAACAAGTGTCCTTAAAAATCTTCAAATTCATAAGGTCTTGATTACAAAGCACTGACTAACTTAAGTCTCTAGTTCTCTCCCAACAGGTCCAGAGTCTCTGAGAACCCCCTGGTGACTGGTAATGGTAAACTAACCTAAACTGAATAAGAACGGCTTAGAATGTATCTGACCTGAAGCCTATCCTGTGAACCGTGAGGATACTCTTCTGTGATCAAGGTCATGATTAATCATTATATTCCTACTCATGGCTTTCCAGCTCTGATTAGGTCTGATAACGGTACACATTTCCATGATCATGCTCTTCAAAACGTTGAAAAAATGCTAGATCTGTGTCATAAATTTGGTTCTGTGCATCATCCTCAAAGTCAAGGACGGGCTGAACACTTTAAAAGACAAATTGGCTAAGATCTGTTCTACTTCAGGGCTTAATTGGCTCCAGGCCCTACCCCTGGCCCTTCTGGCAGTGAGACAGAGTATTAACAAAGTTACTGGTTTCTCTCCTTATGAATTACTCACTGGACGTTTGATGCCAGGGCCAGGGGCTACATTGGTACCACAGGAAGAGGTGCCCCTCCCAAATCTCCAGTATAAGCCATAATGGGATCAATTGCGGCATCTGGTATCTAGTTTTTCTTCTCAGGTATCCGAACGGCTGGAGCTCTCCACCAAGGAGGCTGCTGTGTCACCGCCGTCTGAGGTCTATCTGAAAGTTCTGTCACGCAAGTGGTCGGAACCACGCTGGACTGGCCCGTACAGAGTAACTGCTCGTACTGACAGGGCGGTTCAAGTGGAAGGCAAGGGCCATAAGTGGTTTCACCTGACCCAGACCAGATCGGTGGACCCTTGAACTTTTGTGTTTGTCTGTCTGTTTGTTTTCTTTTTCAATATTTCACAGGTGTATTTTAGTTTGCTCCAGTGACGTTCGACGGTTTTAAACTCCAGGTGTGGTGTTAGGCTTTGGTCTCTCCTCCCTGTACATGGTTTGGTAATACGTTCTGGCGGAAGGTTAAGTACACTCACACACACACACAGCTATTTTAGATTGCATGGAGCTCCCCCTGAGCTAAAGGGGGAAATGGGGAATTGTGGTGATATTGATTGTGGGTGTGCTGGTCGCCTTTGCCATCCTTCTCTAAAAAGATCCTCTGTTGAGCATGGAGAATGACAGAGGGGACCAGCTGCCACGTGATGTTACCTTGCTCTGGGATGTGACCTCTTAGAAGAGGTCAAAAGGGGGAAATGAAGGGTATGACAAATAATAAAGCTTCTGAGTTGCATTACAAATACATATATCAAAATTATTGAATGCATATTGATTGAATAAAGTTTCTTAGGTGCATCACATCTACATATATATCTTTTGACACTGAAATCATAGAAGTTTTGAATATTGTCATGTAACCACTATTTGTATACTGAATTCATGTATCCTTTGAATATTGTACTCGTTTGAAGGTCATCTAATGGGCACCATGTTCATGCTAAAGTTTGAACAATATGTACTAACACCAAAACTATTCACTCAGTATAATATTCCAATATTAAAGGAGGCATTGTAAGATGTGAGTTATGGGGGGGCAGCCAGTTCTTTGTAGAAACTCCTTTCACAGAGATAAGGCAGCAGGACGAGACCCAAGGCCGAAAAACAAACCGGTGCTGCCCGGAGAAGTGAACGAGGCTGGAAGGAGGAACCAAGACGTCAACCTACTCATCACAATATTTGCATATTCATGTTACATGTTACATTTTATCCTTTGGGGCCAGGGAAAAGCAGACAGACTGCCTGCTGCACAAACGAGGGATAGATCATTTTGACCCCGGGTACTGTATTAGATTGTAACTGTCAGGGGAATAAACTTTTGAGATTTGAACTAACCGAATCCAGTCGCCATTTTGATAAGAACACGCCTAACAATAATAATTACCACAATTACAATCAATAATACAAATAGGAGACATAAACATGTAGAAACAACATTGATGATGCTCACACTTAAGTGTCCACTCTGAACAATGTTCATGGGAAAGTGTCCAAACCCATATGGCAAGTTCAGTCAAACTGATTTAAGTCCAAAGTCTTGAGTCCAGAGGCACAAAAAAGTAATCCACAAAAACCGAGCCATTTAAAAAGGGGTCCAAAAAGGCAAGATCAAAGGATAAAAGAATACTACTGAAGCCAGCACGTCCTTAGCCAGCCTCAGCCTCCTGCAGCAAACAGAGTTTTGTGATGGGCCGGTCCAGACAGCTAGTCCTTGTTTTTATCTGCACCTGACGAACAAATCCTCGTTTGTCTGGAAAGGTCTGTATCACACGTCCTATGGGCCATGAAATTCGGGGGGCTGTGCTGTCCATAATGAGAACGAGATCTCCCACTGCCAAGTTTCTTTTTACGCCTATCCATCGTTGACGTTCTTGCAGCTGAGGCAAGTATTCCTTCACCCATCTTTTCCAGAATAAATCGGACATATATTGGACTTGCTTCCACCTTCTGTTAACATACATGTCCGTGGGCTCAAACACACCTGGTGGCAAGGATGGTGATGTCTTTAATAACAACAGGTGGTTAGGAGTCAACGCTTCTAGGTCGTTCACATCCAAGGAAGCCTTTGTGAGTGGTCTGCTGTTGATAATAGCCTCAGCCTCGCAAAGCACTGTGTGCAAGCCTTCTTCGTCCAGACTTTGCACTTTCAAGGTGGAATTAAGGACTTTGCGGACAGATCTTATGAGGCGCTCCCATGCTCCACCATGATGTGAACCAGCTGGAGGATTGAAGCTCCATTTTATTCCTCGTTGCAGCATGACATCACTAATCTGCACCTGGTTCCACCGATCAATAGCAGTTCTCAACTCTCGTTCTGCTCCTGTGAAGTTGGTTCCATTGTCAGAACGAATCTCTTTGACTTGTCCTCTTCTGGCAATGAATCTTCTCAGTGCATTGATGAACGAGTCAGTTTCCAATGACTGTGCAACTTCAATATGAACTGCTCTGATAGCCAAACATGTGAAAATTACACCATATCTTTTCACCATACTCCTCCTGCTCTTAACTTCAAAAGGGCCGAAATAGTCAACACCCACACGAGTGAATGGCGGTTCATCAGGCACAATTCTATCATATGGCAAGTCTGCCATCTGTTGTTGAACTGGCACCGCATTCAGGCGGCGACAGACAACGCACTTGGACAGCACCTTTCTTATGGCAGTACTCACACCAGTTATCCAGTACCGTTCCCTCAGTCTGGACAACATATGGTTGCGACCACCATGCCCCACCTCCTGGTGAACATGTCGAAGAAGCAGCTCCGAAATGTGCAGATCTTTAGGCAGTATTATGGGATGTTTTACCTCTACAGGCATAGACGAATTACTGAGTCTACCACCAACCCTCAGGACTCCATCTTGCAACTGTGGGCAAAGCTTGCGGAGATGACTGGACTTTTTTACTGCCTGCCCCTTTTCAAGACTAACCAGCTCCTCAGCGTAAGTCTTCAGCTGGCAGTATTTTACTACGGCAAGCTCAGCTTTGAGCAAATCCTCAACATCAAGACTGAAAGCCATCTTTGTCCTCTTGTATCCTTGCATTTCCACTTCCACTGTACGTTCCTGCTGCTCCTTCGTGAGATTAGAATGTTCTAAGCTCAACTTTAACTCTCTCCTTTCCTTCATACAGGACAGAAGCCACTCTTTAAACTTTAGAATCCAGGCAACTGACTTCTTAAGGCGCGTCCAAGTAGAAAAATACTGAACCAGGCGGGACACTGGTTCCTCCTTTGTCTGTACAGCATTTACTGTGACAATCTTCTTCACCTCAGGATCTTCAGGGGAAAGCTGACCGATGTTCTGTGGACTGACAGGCCACTGACTCTCCGGCTGTAACAAGAAGTGAGGGCCTGACTGCCACGTAGGATGCTTAAGTAGTGTTTCAGCTTTCAAACCCCTAGAGGCTATGTCTGCAGGATTACTGTCAGTGACCACATATCTCCACTGTGCAGGACTGGATGCCTTAAGGATTTGTGAGACCCGGTTTGCCACAAATACTTTGTATCGTGAGGTTTCATTTCGAATGTATTTCAGCACTGACTCACTGTCTGTCCAGAATACTGAGTCCAGAAGATCCATCTGCAGCTCCCTTTTACAAAGCATATCCATACGGCTAGCCATAGTTGCGGCTATAAGCTCCATCCTTGGTATGGTCAAAGATTTGAGGGGAGCAACTCGTGACTTTCCCATCACAAATGCAGTGTGTTGCTCAGAATTCTTATTCTTTAACAGCAGGTAAGTTACGGTTCCATATCCACTCTCGCTGGCGTCACAGAAATGATGTAGCTGAGCTGTGGAGACTTCTCCAAAGTGTGGCGGCTTCAGACACCTACTCACTTTGTAGTTTTCCAGCAGGTGGAGCTGTTCCATGAATTCTGACCACTGCTTCGAGATTGAATCGGGAATAGTGTCGTCCCATCCCACCTTTATTCTGCACAGGTCTCTCAGGATTTTCTTTGCCGTCAAAATCACAGGGCTCAGCATTCCCAGAGGATCGTAAATGGAGGCGATGATGGAAAGTATACCTCGTCTGGTACTTGGTCTATCCTTGAGCCTGACATTGAACTTGAATGAGTCCGATTTGATAGACCATTCCACTCCCAGCACTCTCTCCACAAACACAGAATCCAACTCCATGTTAAACAGTTCCATGCATTTTGCTTGGTGTTGCAAAGGAATGGCATCCATCACGGCAGGTCTGTTACTTCTCCACTTAGTAAGACAAAACCCTCCTTTAGAGCACAAGTCGACTAGTTCCTTGTATAACGAGAGTGCTTGTTCCTCTGTAGCCACCGAGACAAGGCAATCATCCACATAAAAACAGTCATACAGCGCGCTTACTGTATCCTGACTGTAGAGGTGCCCATAGTCCTCTGCACATCTCCTGAGGGCATAGTTTGCGCAGCTAGGTGACGATGTAGCCCCAAACAAGTGCACTTTCATCCGGTACACATCAGGTACTAGCTCCAGATCACCGTCCCGCCACCAGAGGAACCTCAGCAGGTCCAAGTCGTCGGGAGTGACTCGCACTTGGTGGAACATAGACTCAATGTCAGCCATTATCACCACTGACTCCTTTCTGAAGCGGGTCACCACCCCGATCAAAGAGCTGGTCAGATCTGGACCTTGCAAGAGTTGAGCATTCAATGATTTTCCTTGGTAAGAAGCTCCACAATCAAACACGACTCTTAACTTTCCTTTGGTGGGATGGTAAACACCATGATGTGGGATGTACCACACTTTTCCATCTCCACGAATCAGCTCCTCTTCGGGTACCTTCTCAGCGTAACGTCTGTGCAGCAGCTCCTCCATAAACATTTTGTATTCACAGAAAAATGTTGGGTCTTTCTGCAGCTTTAGTTTGAGATGTTTTAAACGCTGCTCAACCATTTTCCTGTTATTTGGCATGCAAGTGGTGCTGCGCCGCAGTGGCAAACTGATCTGATAATGGCCATCCAGGTGTTTTACAGAAGTGGTGACGGATTCCATGAACTTTAAATCTTCTCTTGACATGGCAGGCTGCTCATCCAGACTGTTCTCTGGAAAGTCATTTATAAACTGCTGCTGCCATAACTCATCCAGCTGAACAACAGAAACACGATTAACAGTTATGTTTGGCTGCTCACTGTCCATCTCTTCACTGCCTCCGCCCAGTGGTCCATTTACTGTCCATCCCAGCATCGTTCTAGTGGCAAACGGTCCTCCATCCACACTACAAACCACCTCCAACGGCTCCAGAGCTCGTGGCACGTTGGTTCCTATCAAGAGCTCGATTCCTGCATTGATGTGTGGCAAATGAATGTGTCTCAAGTGAGGCCATTGCTTAATATCCCTTTTTGTTGGGATATTTCCTTTACATACTGGCATGGACTCCTGCGTGTAGGCTTTGGGCAACCCGAGGAACTCTTCTCCATCTAATGCCGCAACCTCCAGTCCAGATACCATGTTGCTATTTACAACCTTCTCGTGGCCCATCGTCCGTAGAAGAATATGCCCTTTTCTTCCTGTTATGTTAAGTTTATGTAGCAGGCTCTCAGTGCAAAACACTGCAGTACTTCCTTGGTCCAAGAACGCATACGTGGTAATTATTCTGCTTCCCATTTTGGACTTAACTTGAACTGGAACGATAGGTAGTTTGCAGTCTTGGTCTCCAGCCCCTGTAAGGCCACTCGACACCAGAATGTTGCAAGCCTCCGTGCTGCGTTCACTCATTGCACCAGGCATTCTCTCTTTGTGGAGGACAGTGGGATGTCTCAGGCTGCACTTTGAACAGGACAACCTTTTACAGCAATGCTTGCTTATGTGCCCTGTGCACAAACAACTAAAGCAAATACCGTTCTCCTTCAGGAAGTCCATCCTTTTCTCATGTGCCATTTTTCCCAACTGTGCACAATTAGCCAATGTATGTCCTGCTCCACAACAGATGCAAACATTACCTTCCGGTGTCTTTATTTCCTTTTCATTTCTTGAAGACCAAGGCTTGTTCCCTGCTGGACCGACGGTGGTAGCAAAGCTGGTACCTTTCGATCGAAGTTGTGGCTTAGGTTTGTTTAATTTATTTAATATGGGAGGATCTTGAATGTTTCCAAAGACTGGATCGGTGAGTATGCGCACTTGTTTTCCAATGAAATCAGCAATATCTCGAAATTGAGCTCTTCGTTTCTGCCGTTCCTGGAGCTCGCAGGCGTGGCTCCGCCACCTGTCTCTGAGCTTATAAGGCAGCTTCTTTATTATGCTTAACATGTTAGAAGGCATGTCCAAATCATGGAGATACTGTACATCCTCCATAGCATTACAGCATCCTCTAAGAAACAGGCTGTAGTCCTGCAGCATCTTTACATCTTCAGTTTTAATCGGAGGCCATGACAGAGCCTTGTCCATGTAACAAGATGCCACCTTTTGCTCATCACCGAACTGTTGCATTAATAAACTCTTAGCTTTTGTGTAGCCTTGTTCTGGATTCATGTATTGGCAACTCCTGACTAGTTCTTTTGCATGGCCTCTTGTATGCTGTTCCAGGAAGTACAAACGATCAGAATCATTTGACGTGTTCCTCTCAACTCCATTTTCAAATGCTTTTATAAATGTGTGGTATTTCAGAGGATTACCATCAAATACGGGGATCTCTCTTTTTGGCAGAGCTGCAAGGCATTGCTGTTGTATTAGCAAAGTTGTTATTTCATTTTGCCTTTCCATAATACCAAAACATAGTCTTTATTGTCCATATTCAGTGCATTTGTGTCGATATCTGAGGCAAGTTGTCCGTGCTGTGAAATAACTGGCTCTGCACCGTACATTAAACATTGGGAGACTTGTCTGTTAGTTGTAATTGTAGCATTTGCTATACCAGTCTGTTTTATTGAAGGCACTTTGTGCTTGTTTATTGTTGTACTTTGTTTTGCAGATGCTGGTGTGAAAATAGGTGCATTCACATTTAATGGCGGTTTCAGATAGGAATTCATTCCATCTGATACTCTTGAAGTTCCTTTTCCACTTGTTATGCTTTGAGTTCTGAGAATTTCCAGTTTCAAGTTGTAATTTTTCCTTCCTTTTTCGCAGCCGCTCTTCCTCTTCCTCTAGTGCATGTCTCTCATTGAGTAGATGTTGTCTTGCAGCTAATGCAGCTAGCTCAGCTTCGGCCTTTAGGCGTGCAGAAGAGGCTGTAGAGAGCAGAGACTGTGAGGTTTTATTATTCCCAGCATTTGAAGCGCTGTCTCCTGGTTCTACGTCATCTTCTGTTAAAAACTTGTCAGACATTTTTACCACATTTGATTCAAAACATATAAATTCTTCATTTTCAGTAAAAACTTGTTCATGTGTACTTCGTTGTGGATTTTCCCTTGGTTCAGTGCATGTAATTTCATCCATTTCATTTAAACCTTGTTCATTTGAGTTTTGTTCAGTGTTCTCAATCCATTGTTTTGCATCATTTTGAAATGTTTCTGTGTATTTCATTATGCTTGCAAACCATTCATTTTGTTTGACAACTTCATCTTGAGGCATTAAAGGCAAAAGTTCACTCTGAACAGTATTGGCACAGTCACACCATTTATTCAATGTCACCAGAGAATCCTTTACTTGATACACATTTTCCTTTTGTTTCATGAGAGCTTTTATGGCAGGTATCAAGCCTTTTATTTTATTCACGTGACCTTTGCGTTCATTTTGTAGTTTTTCCACCTTATACGTTAGTGCCTTTTCAGAGAGTTTGCGTTCACGCTTTCCAGGTTTCATTTCGGGCCGAGAGGCCGCACCATTAGTTTCGCTCATTTTATTGTTATTTTTCTTTCAATTTTATTTATTCATTTCTTTTCAGTGAAACGTTGCAATATACTCATAAAATATAAACACACAGTGTATGATTAATAACTTTCCATTTCAACAAATTGGCACAATCATCATTTCCATTGAACTCCAGGGCATCGTATTATTTGATCCACGGCAACGTGACGTCACTCAGAGCGCGCGCCTTAACCACCAAAGCGCACAAACTTTCTTATCCAAGCATTTTCCTTTTCAAAGTCCATAAACAAACAAAGACACTTAGGTCTAGTATTTGATGCACGGATTCTCTGTCCACAGACAACGCAGCAGGTGAGCTTACCTGCTCTCCGCAGAATGGCGTTTGGTTGCCCCGTTGCTGATTGGCACAGCTGTACTCACTTAGCGTCGTCCTGGCGCGTGTTCAATATTGCCAGCGCTGGCTTCCCTTTAGTTAAATGCCTTTTTCGTTGACAAAATTGTAGCGACCATATGCCTGTGTCGCTTCGAGAGGAGTCCGGGTCCAGTACCTCGTTCTGACGCGCTATTATTTGGAAGAACTGAATGACTCACGAAGTGCGTTTTATGGTGTTTTAATCAGTTGGTTCCAGTGTCTAAGCAGGTTACACATACAAAGATGGTAAGTTGTAGGCCTACAGAAACTGGTATGGTAACAAGCATAAAAATAAAGCGGTCAACGAAAAATACGGCTACCCGGCGTCTCCCCTCTCCACCTGTCAGACAGCAGGAAACCCGGTGCCTTTGTACCTCCCAGTACGTCACCCTTGCCCACGTGAACCCCGCCCCTTACGCATTGCCACAGCAACTAACACATCATATGGCTCCTACAAGTAGAGTAGCAATACTTGTGTGCACAGGTATTGTTGTAGTGTACTTACAGCTGTGCAGGTAATGTAGTGTACTTACAGCTATAGAGGTGGTATGTTAGTGTATTTACAGCTGCATATGTGGTGCTGTAGTCTACTTACAACTGTATAAGTAGGGTATTTACGGCTGTACAGGTGATGTTGTAGTGTACTTGCAGCTGTACAGGTGGTGTTGTAGTGTACTTACAGCTGTACAGGTGGTGTTGTAGTGTACTTACAGTGTACAAGTGGTGTTGTAGTGTACTTACAGTGTACAGGTGGTGTTGTAGTGTATGTACAGCTGTACAGATGGTGTTGTAGTGTACTTACAGTGTACAAGTGGTGTTGTAGTGTACGTACAGGTGGTGTTGTAGTGTACTTACAGCTGTACAGGTGGTGTTGTAATGTACTTACAGTGTACAGGTGGTGTTGTAGTGTACTTACAGCTGTGCATGTGGCGTTGTAGTCCACAGTTCTGAACCCACAGCAGTTCAGGCTCTTCTCCACGTCACTCTGAGTGCTCTGGGAGTTGTTCCAGCCCACCTCCAATAGATGCTCCTACAAGAAAACAATACATTTTACATTCTTGGATATCACATTTACAAATTCTCTGTAATTGCTGTCATATAGTTAAATATATACACCTTTTATGTTTTGCAGTTTGCTAACAGAATTGAAGAAATGCTACTTCTTCCTTTTAAAAAGCTTCACAAGCCTTTGGTACAATATTAAAGTTATATTCCAAAGAATTAAGACAGAAAAGTGCTTTATAACAGTTATTTCTTCATACTCTGTGCATTGAAATGGAACAAAGGATCATGGTCTATGTAATTTCCTCTGTTTTTTTAACTGTTACTGCAACAAAACAAAGCATTTACCGGTAAGCAAACAAGATTATAATTCGATACACTGTGAAAGCCCACGATATTATTGTTGAGACCTTTGACAATACCACTAATACAAAGTATGAAATTGCTCACATCTAAGGTTAAAGTAGTAGACTTGCAAGTAGACAATATTTATGAGTACTGATTTATTTGTTTATTTTATTATGTTGTTTTAGATGAATACTGCGATTTAAAATGTGCAAATTACAACATATTGATCCACGGTTGTCATCAATTTTAACTATATAGCAGACAAAAGCACAATAGATCTTCATTAAGAATACAGACTGCAGTAACAGTGCTGTACCTGAGTGGTGTGCTCTAGAGCCTCACCTGTAGGCTTGTTAGGTGGATTTGGGTGGAGTTAGAGGGCGTGGTCTTACCTGCTGTTCGCGGTTGATGGCCAGACAGGCACTGGAGACGGAGAATTGTACCACAAACACCAGAAACAGGACAATCATGTACTGTACACATGCTGTTAAGGTCAAAGCTTATCATACATCATAAACACTGAAAATAACTGTAGTTTGGTGGGAGAGCGGTAGGTGGTACGTGAAGCTAAAGTTAAAGCCAAATCCTGGACAACCTCATGGGAATTTATTTAGTGTTGATGTTGGAAAACCCCTGATCAGAGATGGTAGAGTAGCTAAAAGGTATACTCAAGTAAGAGTAACATTACTTCATATTAATATTTCTTGAGTAGTAGTCGAGTAAAAGTAAAAGAGTATTTAGGAAAAGTGCGTAACTGTGGGAACCCAACATTTGATTTATAATTTGAAGTTAATGTAATTTGAAGGACAAAATATTAAATAATGCACAAAATCTGGTGTTTTCAAAGGACAGGCACAAAAATGAGAAAAACTGATTAATATCTGAAGGAGAGATACATGAAACAAAACTGTTCAAATCATTTCCATATTTATATTTCATAAAAATATTACTCAAGAAGGAGTAAAGTATGCTGCTAGAAACAAACTCTATAGAGAATCCCAAGAAACTATCCTGTGATCCCCAGAAATTATCAGGTGGTCCTAAAAATGCCACAACAGCACCACAGCCTGCAGAATATTAGGCGGACATCTTCCATAGCACATGCCATTCCCCACAGTGACCAGCAGATGTCACACTTGGACATGTAGTACTGTGAATGCCGGAGATAGTAGAGCCAAATACTGTGCTCAAATAAGAGTTAAATAAGTAAACGTTACTTCAAAATAATATTACTAAAGTAGAAGTACAAAGTAGTTACTTTGTACTTCTTTTTCTTTCTTTCTACAAGAAATTACTCAAGTAAGGTAAAAAGTACTTGGGGAAACTACTACTCAAGTAAGACTAACTTAGAGTAACTGTTAGGCATACTGTCTGATAATCAAATAATTTTATTAAATAATTTAAGTTTGAGTTTGTAATTCGAAGGACAAAACAAAAGAAATTGTATTTTTAAAGGATAGACACAAAACTGAGAAAAACTAAATCATATCTGAAAGAGTGGTGCAAGAAACACAAATCATTTCATATTGTCAACATTAAGCTTTTGTCACTTGTAGACTTACTCACAATGGGAGGGGGGACTTTTATTTCAAACTTCAAACTAAATAGAAGGAGTAAGTATGGTGTCTGAAAACTACTCTGAGATGTACAATTTTGTCAAAGAGTAAATGTAACTGAGTAAACGCAACTGAGTACTGCCCACTTGGATGCTTGGACACTTATCAAGTCATTTGTGCAGGCAGAAGGAACACGATTACAGTAATTTGCATTTTATAATTACTTACTTTCCACCCCTGGTCAGGACTACCTTAGCTGGAGGATTTGACCTGTTGTGCATGTTAAACACCTACAGCCCTAGTGGCTTGGTGGGTCTTCCATGTTGGTACCCCTCTCCTGTTGCCTGAGCGGAGGCAGAGTTTGTGGCTGACTGGCTATGTGACACAGGAGACAGCACAGGTCTTATTGCACATGCATATATGAATGAAAGATGGATTTTCCAAAACACGGCCCCATGTACTGTGGCAGGGAACGTTCTAGGCTGCAGCACTGAAACTGATAATCACAACAGTATTATTATATTATTGTAAGTATTAAAAGTTACAAAAATCTTCACATTCTGACTTCAAGCTACTCTGCAAAGATTGTTCAACACTGCACTGTTTTCCTGCTAGAAATGTACCATAGAGAGGCTTTAAAGGTGGAGTATGTAATACAGGGGTGTCCAAACTTTTCTCATTAAGGGCCACATACAAAAACACAGACAAAACTGAGGGCCAACCGAGTACCATAGACTGGTCGCCAATACATTGAATACTTCAAATCTGTGTGTTTCTGTGTGTTTTAGACTGAACCACTAGACCAGAGGTATCAGACTCATTTTCACAGAGGGCCACATCAGCAAAATGGTTGCTCTCAAAGGGCCAGATGGAAATATAAGACACTATAAATGTAAGTAAATGTAACCAAATGTAATGTAAAATAAATGTAAGATTTGCCTGATGTAAGATTTTTATTTAATATTTCATTAACATAACCTAACTATATCCCCAGATAAAACATATTCCAATCAAATATTGCTTATAATGATAATAATTGTGAGGTCTGATCTTTATTCTGACAAAAAAAAGATTGATGCTAAATTTATTTATGATAGCTCAGTTGTTAGCAGTTCAAATCCTCCTCACTGCTTGAATGCTAGTTGTTAAGTTTACCATGATGGCAAAACTCCATGAGTTTTATCTGAAAGTTGTAAAAAGCACATAAACTTGTGGTGAATGACTAGGATGCTCTGAATGTATAAGGTAAGTGAGGAATAACTTTGGACCACTGCAAACTGTTTAAAATGAAATAAAACTGTAAAAATCAGGTACAATGCCCTTAATTACACAGAATGGCCATGGATATTTTGAGATTTGAAATGTAATATTTGACTAGTTGAATACATAGGAAAGTCTATAACAGGAGCAGTGGACGACCGGACCACAGTATAGCTTTAAATAAAAATGAGTTGTTAACTGTGATGTCACTTCCTGGCCCAAGGCAGGCAGCACTGTGGCAAAAAAAACAAACAAGCAACGAAAGCTAGAAATCAGCTGTGGAGTTGCCAGTTGGACATGACATCAGTGACAACTCTAATGATACTTTGTTGTGACATCATGCTGGGGAGGTTCCTCACGTATATCTATGGCGGAGTGTTCAGCAGTTACCATGGTGATACAATGCACACATTAGCAAACACTGCCAAATGAGTTTAAACTCAAGAAGAAAATCGGAATAGATTTAAACAACATATCTCCAGGAACCTGCGATCAATAAAAGCTTAAATTCTCCCTTTTAGATGTTTTGATTTTCAATAAAAAAGGGGAGAGTGACTGAAAACATTTTGGCTAAGGCTAGCTTCCTTGTGACTGTAATATAATTCTAATTTAGAAGAATTAACTGTACAAAATAACTCACTTGATGTAATTCCAACTAAGTCAGGCCTTTATGGTCCAGTTGTGTTAGAACAAAGCTCACATTAAAGTAGTCTATCGAATAACAGAGCTTCAGACAGGGCAGTGCCTCTAGTTAGCTTCACCTTCTCAGGGAATGTTGATGGCATCAGCTGCAAAGTATCAGTTGTGCATACTTTAGGTTGATAAGGGAAACCGGAGTGCCCACCCTTCCCAAAAATAAAGCTCTCTGCCTTTTATTCTGTTATCTTGAATATACAACTGCTGAGCCATATCCTGTTTTAATGAATTTAAATGGGATTGTAATAACTATAATAACGTTAGCAGTGCCCCATTAGCCTGTCCGTTTGCTCCGTGCCATTCCTGAGCTGTCGGGAGGATACTCTGCTCTTTCACTGTTTATCCAGGGATCTGTCTCCCCGGCGACGACCTTAGGAGACGCTAAAGCTAACGCCGGAGGAGGCTAATGCACAATCATTAACAAAGGAAGATCAGCAGATAGGCTTGTTTAAGTACGGACCAATCTACATGTTGATGGTAGTGAGTTACAGAGTGGGTGGTCAAAGATAAGTGACAATGTAAACCTGCAAACACAAAAATGGCACCCCAGTGCAGATATATTGTATCAGCAGCTCTTAAGGTCAAATTAAGTCAACTGTGTACTGTCTCCATCTAATTATAAAGTATTTTATTGCCTGAGAATCAGGTGCACAGTCAGCATGCTAGTTGTTGTTAGCATTACCATGACAGCAAAACTCTGCTCTGGCCTCTGAAAGTTATGCTAAGAGCTTATTGGTGGGTGTCAGATTCTAAGATATGAGTATGATATACTCAGAGATCAGGTCAAGAGACAGTTTTTCATATTGATGACATCGTACTTTGACACGAAATGTTGAACCTGACCCTTTCTATTAGTGACTAGACACAAGAACACGCTACAGAAAACATTTTCTTTATTGATACTTTGCAGCTGATGTCGTCCACATTCTCTGGGGGTGTGATGCTAAGTTAGCCTTTAATCTAAGCTTTGTTTAAACACAATCTGACCAAAACAGGATGAGCCAATTTGTGGTGTTAAATAAGGCCCTCTCACATAACATCAGTTACAGGTTCACTAGCATTAGCCAACAGGTTTTCAGTTAGTCATTCTCACCTTTTTGTTGAAAAAAGCTTGTATTGATTCAGGCTCCTGAAAATGTGTTATTTAAATCCATTTTGTATTATCAGTTATCAAACTATCTTAAAACTTTTTTGGCAATGTTTGCTAATGTGTGCATTGTGTCTCCATGGTAACTGCTAACCATTTACACCATATACATACATGCAAAACACCCCCAGCGTGATGTCTCTGCAACATATCAATATTACTTTTAACTGCCCCCATCTGTATTAAATATTATTGGCCTATAGAATGTTGTGATGTGATGATGATCAGAAACTAAACAATAAACTAATAATGAATACTTAAGATGCTCAGAACACTAAATGAGGAATAAGTTGGGCCAAACTGTTCAAAATGAACTAACTCTTTTTTCCACATTTTTAAGACAGTAAAAATCAGAGACAGCATTCTCCTCTTTCCACTCTCGATGTTACCTGCATACTTTCTTCGTTGAATGCAGTTATTGTGAAGGATACAAAGAAGAGCAGGACCTGGTGGTGTTTCATGGCCCCGATGAGCCCGGCCAGAGCCACAAAGAAGAGGAAGACCCCCACTCCGATGAGGCCTCCCACCACCTGGAAACTGGACACCAGTCCCAGCCACTTCCCCCAGGCTGCGATGCCCACCAACAACAGGCTCACCAGCTACACCGGGACACAGACAAGGGACAGGCTCAGTTAAATACAGAAGAATGTAATAATAATGTGACAAATGTAGCAGAATGCCTGAAAGTTGGTTAGTGCTAAATAATTAGGTCTGGAGGGAAGTGATCACATTGGGTTAGCGTCTGTTGTTATGAACAGGCCCAAAATGTTATCGTTCTGATTGTTTTATTTTATGGTGTAGAGATAGAGAAATAACACTATTTAAATTTTTAAAGTAACTTCTGCCAACATGTTAACAAAATTTTCCTCACCTTAAAGAGGGGTATCATGCTTACAAAACTATACACAACAACCTGACAAACCTGATGTGTATTTGTTTCATTAGAGGGATGCAAGCTGATTGTGTTGTGACAGTGCTCTGAAGGGGCAGTGACTTAAAGCAGGGAGCAAAGGGATGGGTGACATATTAATATGCTGTTTTTCGGCGAATACGGCATTTTGAAAACAATAAAAAGGTTACATGGTGATCAAAATATGTTATGTGTTAATAGTTAATACTCCAAGTGTAATACTCCTCTTTAACATAATCCTGCTCCTAAACTTCTCAAACCTTAATCTTAACCTATTTCTGAACTTTAAAAAAATAACCCTGGTCCTAAACTTCATCACTTTGATCTGTTGAGGGGAGACTCTGCTCTCAGTATGAATGCATCTTTATGAAGGGTTTGGGTTTTTTACTTGTTTTATTTTTATTTATTTTTATCTAAATCTAAATAATGGCAAGATAGATATGTTTAATGCAATATTGTGGATCATTCTAAGTAAAGAGATAGCATCTAATTTTAGTATCGATTAGCATCAGATTTTTTTACACTTTTAACAATCCTACTGCACCTTTAATATAAAAATTCTATTCACAGAGGTTGGTAATATATAGTCTACAATCGATCAGTAATCTAAATAATTGTAGTTAAGAAGAAATTTGAATATTGACAAAAAAGTCTTGTAGTAATCTGTTTTACAAAAGCTCCAAAAAGTTCTGATTCAAAGTACAGTCCATTTACTTTTTGTGTGTTCACTTGAACCTCAATCCAAACATTTACAGGCACATTTAAGCAGATTTGTAATTCTACAGCCTTGCAAAAATATAGTCTGATTGTTCTCGAAATTGAGGTATTTGTTTTTGAGATGTTCTCCGCTATGTTTTTAAACTCCACACACCTTCACTAGAATCATTTGGATAATTTCAGTCCTGGAATTGCCAGTCTGTACTGAATGAAAAGGTAAAACGAGCTGTTAACTTTAAAACTACTGCTTCATGACATCACAAGGTGGAACAGAGCATTTTGAGCTTTGCAGACGTATGCAGACTAATAATGCAGCGTTACTCAAACATGTGTGAATGAAACAAAACATAACTCCAGGTATGTTTTTGAGGAAGTAGCAACATTATGACATGGCTAACTCATATGAGTCAATTTTGCTTAGTATAGGACCTTTAATATGTTTTTAGATGGGAAAAAACAAGCTTAAAAACATGATTTTTCACAATTTATTACCTAAGATGTTGCATTTTTTTACTTTACTTTTTTGCATTTCTTTTATTTTACTTTTTTGCATTTCTTTTACTTAGGTTTTTTTTTTTTTTTTTTGCGCATATTGCTTATGTCTCTATCTCATTATTATGTCTCTATCTCGTGTTGCTCAAAGTGCATGTTAAGGTGTAGTAAATATATAGTTCAAATGTACAGTACGCACAGCTTAAAGGTTTATAATCATGTCATGTTCAATGCCTTGAAGTATGAAGCGCAGAGCTTGCATTTTTGTTGGTTTAAAAGTGATCTATTCTGTA